>NW_020954569.1:69552231-69693612 GCF_900497805.2 Vombatus ursinus | reverse complement strand
AGAGAGAGAGAGAGAGAGAGAGAGAGAGAGAGAGAGAGAGAGAGAGATGTTGGATCTGGGGGGTGAGAGATTATGAGGGATTCAGGATGACTCCTACGCTGTGAACCTGAGGGATTGAGAGGATGGTTTTGCTCTCTATGGTAATAGGGAATAAATGGTAATAGGGAGTAGGAGACAGGGAGGGTTTAGGGGGAAAGAGAATGAGTTTCATTTTAGACATACTGAATTAAAGATGTCTACATTGATATCAAAAATACACAATCAAATTTTGACACACATCATAAATGTCAGCTTTTTAAAAGAAATGTTTCCTTGACCATTTAAAAATTATTAGTCAACTAAAATATATTAAGCACCTACTATATGCTAGGCGCTATTCTAAGCATCTGTTATTTCCTCCTTCCTCACTGCCTCATCATCTCATCCATTAAAAACCTCCCTTATAACAATCTAGGTGGCGAATTGGGCTTGGTGACCCCAGGCAAGTCACTTAACCCTGTTTGCATCAGTTTCCTCATCAGTAAAATAAGCTGGAGAAGGAAATGGCAAGCCATTCCAGTATCTTTGCCAAGAAAACCCCAAATGGGGTCACAAAGAGTCAGACACAACTGAAGCGATTGAACAAGAACTTGTAACAAATAAATATGCAGTCAGAGAAAACAGATTGACACATTGAACATGTCTGAATATGTCTATCTTACCCCACATTTCTAGTCTAACACTTCTCTGCTTCTGGAGGTCATGCTTCCCCGTCAGCCCTCTGTAGTCATGATCCAGCATTGCATTGAGCAGAGTCATACAGTTTTTCAGTGTATAATGTTAATATTCATCAGCTCATTTTTTTTATTAATTAATTTATCATTAGTTTTCAACATTCACTTTTATAAGATTTTGAGTTCCAATTTTTCCCCCTTCCCGAGACAGCCTACAATCTGATATAGGCTATACATATACAATCATAATAAACATATTTCCACATTAGTCATGTTGTGAAAGAACAATCAGAACAAAAGGGAAAACCCACGAGAAAGAGAAAACAAAAGAAAAAGAGAAAACAGGATGCTCCAATCTGCGTTTGGACTCCGTAGTCTTTTTCTGGATGTGGATGGCATTTTCCATCGTGAGTCTTTTGAAAGTCTTTCACATCATTGCGTTGCTAAGAGCCAAGTCTATCGTAATGGATCATCACACAACGTTGCTGTTACTATGTGCGGTGTTCTCCTGGTTCTACTCGCTTCGCTCAGCATCGGTTCATTTTTCCAGGTTCATCAGCTTGTCTGACCAGGGAAAAGTTTGTACGGAGTGAGAGTGGGAGGGGGGAACTGAGGCAGAGAGAGGATGGCTGCCAAAAGACAGCAAAGACTTGAAGAATCAGAGAAAAAAAGAAAGGAAGAAGGTCAGTGGAGCCCACAAAGCTGGGGACCCTTCATAGACACCATTAGTATTAGCAAGCATTTAGTGAGCACATACCATGCGTTAGCTAGGCCCTGGGTCAGGACCAGGGAATACAAACACAGAGGGTAGACAATCCTAGCCCTGGAGGAGATACAACATACTTACAGAAAAGTAAATACAGAACGGGTTCAGAATATTTACGCTGTCACCGAAGGAGAGGGACACTAGCAACTATACAAATCAGGAAGATGATTTGAAAGAGGTAGCATTTAGGGGCAGTTAGGTGTTAAAGTGGATAAAGCACCTACCCTGGAATCAGAAGGACCTGAGTTCAAATCCAAGTTCAGACATTTACTAGCTGTATGACCCTGGACAGGTCACTTAACCCCAACTGCTTACCCCCTCCAAAAAAAATTTTTGCACTACTTCCTAAGTGATCTCAATTCACAATCATCCTGGATACGCCCCTACAATTTCTAAGATTGTGCCCTTGAAAACTAACTCTAGTTCTTGCTCTTTTTCCTAGAGTTCATGTGTAATATCTTGAGAAGTCAATTTTGCAGATGATTGTCCAAGTCCCAATCAATACAATACTCTGTATTTACAGACCAGGAAATAGCAAAAGCAATTAATTAAGGTTCTATAGCAGCGTAAATAATGAGACAGTCAAGGCACAGAATCCTTCTCTGTGCTATTCACTAATGAGTACAACCTCCTACACCTCCCAAAGGTGGTGGAGGAGGAAGGAGCTTCGTGGAGACAACTTACTTAGAGGTAAACTGTAATTCAAGGATGTGGGCAAACAGCATAAGAGAATCGTCATTTGTTCCCGTATTCTTTCAGCCTGCTCTCGGTGTAGCTTGTATGGAGATCTCCAGTGGCCCTCAGGACTGGATTTACCTCAGTTCCAGCCCCGGGCTGCCATCTCCTGCATGCAGTGGGTCTTTTGGGTTCCAATCAGTCTCCAGAACCCAAATGTACTGAGTGTAGATGGAACATGGACAGCTTGTGCTCCACGGCCCAAACCCCATAACATCAGACTACTCCAGTTCACTTTGCACCCACCACAGCTTAAGAATACACCAGGATTCCCCTGTGTCTCCCTTCTGTCCTTCCCAAGTTTGCACCTTCTCATAAAACTAATCCTCAAATTCAGGCTCAAGTCACATTGGGATTCACAGAATCATAGAATTTCAGAGTTGGAAGGGACCAGCAACCATCTTGGGTAATGGCTTAGCAGGGTGGGGGAACCTGAGGCCTGAGGCTACATGTGGCCCTCTAGGTCCTCAAGTGAGGCCCTTTGACTGAATTCAAACTTCACAGAACAAATCCTTTTATTAAGGGGAGGCCGTGGGTTCCCTACTTCTGGGCTGTAGTGGATAGAGGACTGGACTTACAATCAGGAAGACATGAGTTTGAATCCTGCCTCAGACACTAGCTGTGTGAACCTAGACAAATCATTTAACCTGTCCTAACTTCAGTCTCCTCATCTGTAAAATGGAAATAATAACACCTGCCCTAGAGGGTTGTTGTGAAGCTCAAATGAGATGAGAGATGTCAAGTGCTTTGCAAACCTTAAGACATATATAATATTATTATATTATTATTGTTAGCTCTTATTATTGGGAGGCAGCATGCCACAGAGGGGAAAAAAATGGATTCAGAGTCAAGGGACCTGGATTCTGCCACTTACTACCTGTGTGACCCTAAACAAGTCACTTTACCATTCTGGATCTCAGTTTCCTCATCTGTTAAAGGACGGAATTGGACGTGATGAATTCTGAGGTCTCTTCCAGCTCTAAATCTATGATCCTATGATCTTATTCAATGGTGTCAGGGATTCTTACTTTCGAGTCTGTTAGTAGGTTGGTTATAATGACAGAATCACCTCATGGTGTCATAGCTAGGGACGGAACACTGGGCAGAATGGAGCATAGATGCAGCTTTCCATCTGTCCCTACGCTTGGGCACTGTGAATAACACTTTGCAAGGAGGGAGTGCCAGGGAAGTGATACAGGAGAAGAGGCCAGGTCCCCAGCAAAGCCGGCCTTGGCTTGATGCCTTGGCAAAAAGCAGTAGAGGAATACCCAGGAGGTGCTATAAGGCCTGGAATGAGGCTTGAGACTGGAAAACAGCCATGGGTCCAAGTCAGAAGGGCTCATTAAACTGCAGTCCAACATCAGCTTTCAAACAGTTCGAGTCAAGACAGTGTCTAGGTACAAAATGGGTGCCCATCAAGCTGAGAAGCCCAAGGCTTTCACACTGTGAAAGAGGCCAAATTTCTCATCATTAGCTCCCACGGAGTCAACCCAAGGAAGGGTCAGGGGCTCACTCTATACTTCTACTCCCAACACTTCTATCCAGGTAAAATCAAGTTAAAAGGAACATCAAGGGTCTTTCAGTTTTGGAAGAGAAAAGCAGTCCCTAAAGTGTGTGGGGGGAGGGTGTGTGTGTGTGTGTGTGTGTGTGTGTGTGTGTGTGTGTGTGTGTGTGTGTTGAAGAGGGGAGGGAGGACAGGCTCTACCATTTCCTTGGTAGTAGTTGGGGGATTATTATATGCACAAGAAATTCACCTTTTTTTTCTCTTGCCAGTTAATAGAGTTAACTTCCTTCTTACCCACCAGCTGCCTGCCTCCCTGAGCCATTGGCCACTTACTGCAAGTTGTGGGGGAGTCTCAGAAAACACAGGGTCAGGGTGATCACTTTGATGAAATGGCTGTCTCCCACTGCCCATTCCAACAATCTCTTCTACATTTCTAGTAGCCCTACTGTAGCTGAGATCTTCCACACTGAAGGGATTCTGCCAACCTCACACTCCCCAAGGAGCAGGGATTACAGGGACTACAGGCCATGACTGGCCTCTCCCTGCTTTCTCAAATAGGATATGACTCAGGGTCATCATTATGAACACCTATTATTGCAGTTGGCTGAAATACAGGACTGCCCTTAGAGTCTATTGAATGAATGAAAAAGCATTTATTAAGTGACTACTATATACCCCACTATTGGTGGAGCTAGGGATATAAATACAAAAGCAAAGAAGCACCTGCCTTCAAGAGGTTTACATTCTTATTTTAAAATAAATTTTTATTGAAATCTTTTTTTCTACATTGCCTAGATTTATCCGTCTGTCTCTTCCCCCCCCCAGAGATTCATCATTTAATACAACTAATTTATTTTAAAGAGGAAAAAAATAAGCAAACATTGAAAGAATCTGACTGAATATTCCACACCCATGGACCCAGACATCTACAAAGGACCAGGTTAAGGCAAGGGGACATAGAGGGAGCTTCTCTTATCTCTTCTTTGGGACCAAGCTTACTCTTTATAATTTCACAGGTTTCACTTCTGATTGTCTTGTAGTAGTTATTCTATTTAAATTGTTGTCATCTTTGTTTATTTCACTTGTATCAGTTCATTTACATCTTTCCATTCTTCTCAGTATCCATTACATTCATTGTTTCTTAGTCCTATAAATAACCATATATGTTGTTTTCAGTTCTTGGCCACTACCAAAAAAATGCTGCTATAAGTTTTCTGGTATATATAGAATCTTGCTTTTTATCAGTGACTGCCTCCTGAGGTATACGCCTAGAAAAGAAAACTCTAGATCAAAAGGTATGAACATTTTGTAGCTTCATTTACATAATTCCAAATTACTTTCCAGAATAGTTGTATCAATTCATAGCTCTATCAACAGTTCATTAGAATGCCTATCTTGCTAAAACAGCACAGCACAAAAATTGACCATTATCTCTCTCTCTCTCTCTCTCTCTGTCTCTCTCTCTCTCTCTCTGTTATCTTTGCAAATTTCCTGGGTGTGGGATGAAATCTCAGAGTTGTTTTGATTTCTTTTTCTCTCAATATTAGTGATTCAGAGCATTCTTTCATGTGAGTATTAATTATTATTATTCTTTTGAGAGCTATTTGTTCATATCTTTTGACTTATTATCTTTCCCCCTAAACCTTCCTCCCCTACCCCCGTTACTAGGGCAACATTGTCCTTCCAGTGCCCCAGGCTCACCGGAGTCATCCTGGACTCCTCACTATCTCTCACCCTACCCCACCCATATCCAAGCTGTTGCCAAAACCTGTAGTTTCACCTTTGCAACATCTTTCCAATATGGCCCCTTCTCTCCTCTGACATCTACTTACTCTAGTAAAGGGTCTTATCACCTCATGCAATGATCATTCCAATAGCCTGTGGGTGGGTCAGCCTGCCTCAAGTCTCTCCCCACTCCAATCCATCCTTTATTCAGCCACTGAAGTGATTTTCCTAAAATGCAGATTTGACCATGTCACCCCCTACTCAGTAAACTCCAGTGGCTCCCTATTGCCTCCAGGAGCAAACACAAAATCCTCTGTTTGGCATTTAAAGCTTTTATAACCTACCCCCTCCTACCTTTTCAGTGTTCTTACACCTTACCCCCTGATCCAGAGACACAGTCCTCCTGGCTGTTCCATGTACAAGATGCTCTATCTTTTCACTCCATGTATTTTCTCTGGCTGTCCTCCATTCCTGGAACATTCTCTCTCCTTATGTCTGCCTATTGGTTTCCCAGGATTCCTTTAAGTTCCAACTAAAATCCCATCTTCTACAGGAAGCCTTTCCCAACCTCTCTTAATTCTACTGCCTTCTCTCTACTAATTATTTCCTATTTTCCTGTAGATAGCTTGCTTTGTATATAATTGTTTGAATATTGTCTTCCCCATTAGATTGGGAGCTCCTTGAGGGCAGGGACTGTCTTTTGCTTCCTTTTGTTTTTTTTTTCTTTTTTTAAAAAAATTATTTATTTTTGGTTTTCAACATTCACTTTTATAGGATTTTGAGTTCTATTCTACATTTCCTCCCCTCCCCAAGAAGGCATGCAATCTGATATAGGCTTTACATGTACAATCATATTAAACATATTTCCATATTAGTCATGTTGTGAAAAAAGAATCAGAACAAAAGGGGAAAAGCACAAGAAAGAAAAAAAAGAGAGAAAATAGTATGCTTCAATCTGCATTCAGACTCCATAGTTCTTTCTCTGGATGTGGATAGTATTTTCCATCATGAGTTTTTTGGAATTGTCTTAGAGCCTTGCATTGCTCAGAAGAGCTAAATCTAACAAAGTCAGTCATTGTACAATATTGCTATTACTGTGTACAAGTACTCCTGGTTCTGCTCACTTCACTCAGCATCAGATCATGTAAGTCTTTCCAGATTTTTCTGAAATCTGCCTGCTCACCATTTCTTATGGAACAAAAGTATCTCATTATATTCATATGCTACAATTTGTTCAGTCATTCTCCAATTGATGGGCATCCCCTCAATTTCCAATTCTTTGCCACCACAAAAAGAGCTGCTACAAATATTTTTGTACATGTGGGTCCTTTTCCCTTTTTTATGATCTCTTTGGGATACAGACTTAGTAGTGGTATCAAAAGGTATGCACAGTTCCATAGCCCTTTGGGCATAGTTCCAAATTGCCTTCCAGAATGGTTGGATCTGTTCACAACTCCACCAACAATGCATTAGTGTTTCAATTTTCCCACATCTTCTCCAACATCTATCATTTTCCTGTTTTGTCAAGTTAGCCAACCTCATAGGTGAGACGTGGTACCTCAGAGTTGTTTTAATTTGCATTTCTCTAATCAATAGTGATTTAGAGCATTTTTTCATATGACTATAGATAGCTTTAATTTCTTCATCTGAAAATTGCCTGTTCATATTCTTTGACCATTTATCAATTGGGGAATGACTTGTATTCTTATAGATTTGATTCAGTTCTCTATATATTTTAGAAATGAAGCCTTTATCAGAGACACTGGCTATAAAAATTGTTTTCCAGCTTTCTACTTCCCTTCTAATTTTAGTTGCATTGGCTTTGTTTGTGCAAAAACTTTTTAATTTAATTTGTAATCAAAATTATCCATTTTGTACTTCATAATATTCTCTGTCTCTTGTTTGGTCATAAATTCTTCCCTTCTCCATAAATCTGACAGGTAAACTATTCCTTGCTTTCCTAATCACCTTTTATGTCTAACTCATGTACCCATTTTGACCTATCTTGGTATACGGTATAAGATGTTGGTCTATTTTTCCTTCCTTTTGTATTCTCATCACTTAACATGGTACCTAATATTTAGTAGGCACTTAATAAATGTTTATTGATTGGTTGATTTTGACCACTTCTTTTTGAGGGGATCTTTTTTGGCCTTATGTATTTCTATTAATTTTCTTAATATCTTATATATCAAATCCTTACATAAGATTTGATACAATTTTTTCCCATTTGACTACTTCCTTTCTTATCCTAGATGTATTAATTTTTTTCATGCAAAAGCTTTTCAGTTTCATGTGATTAAAATTATCTATTTAATCTCTTGTAATTGCCTCTATCCTTGTTTAGCTAAGAATACATATCCTACCCATAGTTGTAAAAGGCATATGATCTACTTTTCTTCCAATTACTTTATGGTATGATCTTTAATATTCAGATCACATGTGCAATTTGAAATTATTGTGGCATATGGTATAATCTGTTGGTTTAAGCCTAATTTTTATTATTCTCCTTTCCAGTTTTTCTAGAAAATCTTATCAATAAGGAAGGACTTTTTTTTATCCCTAGGTAGTTTATATTCTCAGGCTATCTAACATTGGGTTATTGAGTTCCATTATTTCTGATTCTCCCTTGACTGCTCTGTTCCTTTGATCTACTTTTCTATTTTTTAACCATTAGCAAATAGTTTATATAGTGCTTCTTTATAATGTAATTTGATGTCTTGAATTTCCTCTTAATTCGTCTTTCCTCTTTATTCCTACCTTTTTTTTTTTGTCATTTCCCTTGATCTTCTAGATCTTTTGTTCCTTTAAATGAATTTGGTTATTATTTTATCAAGCTCTGTAAAGTATCCCTTTGGTAGTTTTATTATTATAGTATTAAAATGTAAGTTAACTTTGGTAGTATTGTCATTTTTTATATTGGTACAGCCCAGTCATAAACATTGAATATCCTCCAGATATTTAAGCTGTTCATTTTTTAAGGACCATTTTGTAATTGAGTCTGTATAAGTATTAAGGTGTTTTGGTAAGCTGATTCCCAGGTATTTTATGCATTTTTGTAGTTATTTTGAATGGGACTGTTCTATTATTAGTCCTCTCCCCGCCCCCCACATCAGTTCTGTTGTTCTTAAGGAATACAACACAAGTCCCAAAGCCCATTGATTGAGGACTCTTTCCTCATTAGTAGAGATCAATGTCTTGTGCCTACATAAGGAGTCAGTTAGAGTTGGTGAAAGTGAGAGAGAGAACTCTTCAGTCCTTTGCAAGTCTCTTCAGTTTTTTGGGGGGGAGGGAGAGGAAGTTCTGTAGTCACTTTAGGTATTTGGGGCTTCCAGTTTCAATAGAGAAGTCAGAAGATGCCAACCCCACTTCAGATTGCTGAAGGAAAAGACATGGAAAGAAACCAACATAAGAGGAGCTGGCAGTCTCCATCCTATCTTTGTCCCTAGCTTGTTCTGTCCCAGGGAACTTACCCTGGGATGAAATCTGGGACTCTCTCTTGGTTAAACTGAGTTACCTTGATCCCAATGGGAGAGCTCCTCCACTCTGTATTGTCTGAGATGGATAGATAGATAGATAGACAGACAGAGATATCTATAGTTGTATATGTATATATATATATACATAAATACATATTCTCATGAATACTTTCTCTGATTTCTGTTTTCTTATCAGCTTGGATAATTTTTTTTTAATTTGCTATATGTGTTCATTATGGAATTGGGGTGGCTGGTGGGAAACAAATCAAGCCTTGTATATAAAGCTAGGTGTGCTTCTCCCCCCAGTTAATGAAAGAGTGATTGGAAGTTATCTGGAACCTAAAAACCATGACCCCTAGACTAATAATATTGAAGGGATCAGACCAACATAATTCTAGCCTGGTACCCCCTCTTCTAAGGAGAACAGGGAGGCCAAACTTCTGGACCCAATTTCCTACTTCCCTTTCTGAAAATAAAGTCCCCCTCAGAGAAAAGAGAGATGGAGAGGGGGCACAGAAAAAGCTAGAAATATCTATTCTGCTTCCCTTCAAGCCACACAACAACACCCTATGCCACAAGGAGGGGGGACATCTTTTACTATATAAAAAAATGTGATTGGTTTTTAGGAGTTTACATTCTGAGGAATGTGGAGTGGGGTGGAGAGGCAAAACCCAGTGGGGATGATAGCTAGGGAGGGACACTTTGGTCCAGAAAGATCCAAGGAAGGTGAGTAGAGGCATTGGGGAATAAATTGAGAGGCTTCTTTCAGAAACAATACCAGAGCTAATGTGATCATACTTCCAGAACTGAAGGTGTAGACAGATGTTTGCCTTTAAACAAAAGTAAGAGTAAATAGGCTCTGGATGAGGACCTGAGGGTCTCTCCTAAAGTAGAATATGTCATCTGAGGTGTAGACCATCTAATTTGGCTTCTCAAAGGCCCTTTTTGAGTCTTTCTTGGGTCCAGGTCACATTGTAGAAAGTCGAGGTTATAGAATGTCCCTTCTAGTTAAGTGATGTGTCACTGTAATAATGATCATAACCCTTTCCCTGGCTACATGTCTCTTCTCTCCTCTGAACTCTTTGTTTCTGTCTCTACTATGCACTTACCATGTGCTAACCTGTAATATCTCTTCTATTAAATTATAAACCCCTTGAGGGCAGGAACCACGACTCCTTCAGTACCTGTTGTTCATCCTTTGTTTTCAAAAAGGGTCAATGACATCACCGGTGTGATGTCTTGACTTGCTTGTGAATTTCATTTAAGTGAGGCAGAGTTTTGCAAAGTTGGAAGCTTCCCTCTCTCTTCCAGTCATCGAAGCCCAGCGGCAGGACAAAAGTCAAGATGACCGGTGATGGCCCAGGATGCAGTGGATGACCTTGGCCTGTATCAATATTTGACCAAGCTCTAAGCGCTCCACAGCACCTGCTTTAGCTGCCTTCACGGCTGTTGAAATATAGTGTTCTCATCTGCCCATTCCACCTGGGGAAGTCTTCACGTGCTTGGGGAAGACATCCTCCTAACTAACAGGTTTGAAACCTGTTGGTTACCCTCAGCTTGTTTTAGCCCATCTGCCTGAAATAGGGTGTGGATGTGGCTTGTGCTACTTGGAGCCACAAGTGAGAGTTGGGTGAAGGTGGACACCAAAGGTGGACGAGCAGCCCTAAAAAGGTTCCAGCAAGCCTTCACACACCAAAGGTGCTAGTCCTCCCTGAGCAACCCATACACTTTCCTTCAGTACCTAGCATAATATTGAACACAATAGGATCATTGGGTTATCATGGAATCTAATTAAATAATTATTTCAATAATAGCCCACTATACTTAAGTAGCCCTTTATGCTTTTCAAAGTTTTCACATTCATTGTCTCTTTATCTTCACAGCAATCCTATGAAGTAATCACTAGAGACCCCGAGCTATTCAGGCATGTCAGGCATGTAGGGGAGATGTTATTTTCTCCATTTTTCATATAAGGAATTGAGGCCTAGTGAAGTCAAGTCCTTTGTCCAAGGCCACAAGTTGATGGCAAAGGTAGCATTAGAACCCACTTCTCTCAAAAGTCTTTCTTTATACAATTTGCATCACATTTTGTAGCAGATCACAGGATCACATTGTCTCAGAAATGGAGAGGACCTCCCCTAGTCCAACCCATACCTGACAAGACCCCTCTTTACAACAGTGGCAAACCCAGTGATATTCCCACTAGGCCTGTACTCCAAAGAGACTGAAGAATAAAGAAAAGGACTCACATGCATAAAAATATTTGTAGTAGCTCTTTCTTTAGTGGCAAAGAACTAGAAACCAATGGCCATGAGTTGGGGAATTAATGGCTGAACAAATTATAGTATATGAATGTAATGGAATACTGTTGTTCTGTAAGAAATAATGAAAGGAGAAGTTTCCAGAAAACCCAAGGAGGCTTGTATGATATGATGAATGTGGACAGAACCAAGAGGACAATTTGTACTGTAACAACATTGTAAAAAATGAAGAATTTTGAAAGACTTAAAAATTTCAATCAATATAATGATCAACCATGATTTCAGAAGATCAGTGACAAACAATGCTACCCATCTCCTGATAAGGTGATAGACCCAATCCATTTTTGGACATGGCCATTGTAGGAATTTGTTTCACTTGATTATACCTATTTTTTTTTTTACAAGGATTTTCTCTTCTTTTTCTTTTTAGTTTTGGAAAAGGAGAGAGGTAGAAAATAGGAAGGATAAAAAACTAATTGTTGTTAATGGGGGAAAATGTAATAATTTCAGAAAAAGTAGTCCTCCATTTGCCTTTCCTTGATGACCCCAACTGAATGTAAACTACTTGAGAGCAGGATTGTTTCATTTTTTTTTCTTTGTCCCCTCAACCCCTAGTAGAGTACCAGGCACATAGCGGGAGCTTATTAAGTGAATATTGTTTGATTGATAGTGACGAGGAATGGGGAAGTCCCATTCCACTTTTAGATACTGTGCTTGTGAGGAAACTTTTCCTTAATTTCTAATAAAATTAAAAAATTTTAATAAGCTTTTTCCTAAATTTGCCTTTTTTGGAATTTCTCCCCACAGCTCCTAAATTCTGCCTTCAGGGGCCAAGTAGAACCAGCCTAATTCTTCTTCCACACGACAGCCATTCCTTGAAGGCATCTGTCATGTCCCTCTTCCAAGCTAAACATCCCTAGCGCCTAAACTGAGCCTCCTCTGCATTATCTCAAAGACCCCTTACTACCCTAGTCATCCTTCTCTGGACTCTCAGCAGCTCATCAGTATCCTTTCTAAAATGTGGTCCTCAGGATGGAAGACAAGTACCCCAGATGTGATCTGACCAGGGCAGAGTGCAGTGAGAGGATCATCTCCCTTACCCTAGACACTGCCTCGACTGATGAACTAAGATTACTTTAATTTCCATGGTTTCCATACCATAGTGCTGACTCAGACTGAGCTTGCTGTCTACTAAAATTACCAGCTCTTTTTCAAATAATCTACTGTCTCTCCCCACACCCCACACAACCCAGTGCCACCCTCTCCCACCATTCCTGTCACCCTCATTATCTTTTTGCATCCAATTCACTCAACTAGCATGTTAGTAAAGCCTCTCAGCTTGGTGTGGTCTACAACTTTGATAGTCATGTCATCTATATCTTTATCCAAGTCATTGATAAAATTGTCAGGTAACATAAGTACCAGTGCACATCTTTGGGACACTCCACAGGATTCTTCCTCCTAAATTGTACTTTATAATTATTTTGTTGGTGACCCACCCCTCTCTCCAAAGCTATCTTATGTCATTTTGGTTATTTGGTTATTCTGAGACATAGGGACCAGGTTACTAGATCTCTTACCAGAGACTCCAGGGCAAGTGAGAGAAGAATTAGAACCCCAGCCTTTAAGGAAACATTTCCTTCCTTTCTCAGCTGTTCAGTCTCCCTTGCTTGGATGAATCTATGATCTTCTAGTTACCCTTTCCTATCTTCTCCTGTATGATTCTTTTTGACTTTTAAAGCCCTTCACAACCTGGTCCCAACCTTCCAGATTCATTATATATTAATTCCCTTCTCACATTCTGCAGTCTGGCCAGACTGGTCTTCCCTAATCCTCACACAATACTTCATCTCCTTTCTCCCAGATTTTGTACTTGGGGGTCCTCTGCCTGGCATGCTCTCCCTCCCCAACTCTGACCTTTGGAATCCCTCTCTTCCTTCATTCACTTCCTTCTACATGAAGCCTTCCCTAAACCTCTATTTAACTGCTAGTGCCCTCACTCTCAAACAACCTTTCATTTAACTATTTTAAATTTATTTGTGTATACATTTATTACTCCTTTTTTTTTTTTGATGAGGTAATTGCGGTTAAGTGACTTGCCCAGGGTCACACAGCTAGTAAGTGTCAAATGTCTGAGGTCAGATTTGAACTCAGGTCCTCCTGATTCCAAGGCCGGAGTTCTATCCACTGTACCACCTAGTTGCCCCATACACATTTATATATGTATACATTTATATATGTGTCTCCTCCAATAGAATATAAACTCCAATGCATAAGAATTGTTTAATTTTTTTTAGTCTTTGTACCCTCAGTGCTTGTCCATAAGTGCTTAATAAATGTTTGCTGATTGATTGATTCTTTTCCACATCTTTCCATAAATCTTCCATAAAGGCCTGAACCAAGTCTGGAGGCTTTATTCTGGTTATTTTAATATTTTCTGGGTACCAGCATAGCCCCAGGGCCTTCTGATCTACTGTCTCCCACTCCTTTCAGGTAATCAGCCCATCTCCTTTTTTGGTCATGCTGGTTGGTGTCATTTTTCAAATAAATGTCTTAAAATAACAAACCACAAGCCCTTACACCCATGCTAGGTCTTTCCATTGCCCTTAGGACAATGGCAGTTTCCTCACCGTCATCCTCAAGTCCACATTCTCACTCACCTCACATATCCAATGTGTTGCCAAGTCTCATTTCTCTTTTCACATCTCTCATCTATGTCCCCTTCTCTCCACCATTCCCCTTCAAGGCCCTCAGCGCCTCTCATCTGGACTATGGCAATAGCCAATCTCCCTGACTTTTCATCTCTCTGCACGCCTGCAGTCCCTCATCCTCCCCTTAGCTGCCAGTGATTTTCCTCTCCCATTAGAGTGTGAGTTCCCTGAGGGCAGGAATTGGTTTTTCTTGCCTTTCTTGGCATTCCCATTGTTCAGCATAAGGCCTGGCACACAGTGGGTGAGTTTGTGGTTCCCTGACTGCCAGACGTCCAGCATCCCATACAGTAAAAGCATCAGTCTTAAAACCAATATTCTCAGATATTCACAATGAATTTTTAACAACTGTTCCCCTGGGGAAAATCATAGGTTCATACATTTAGAGACCTGAGGGACTTTCAAGGTCATATAACCCAACCCCCTCATTTTACAGATGAGGAAACAGAAGCCTAGACAAGTTAAATGACTTGGCCAGGATTTCTCAGGTATTAACTTGGCAGAATCAGAATCTGAACCCAGATCTACTGACTCCAAATTCCATGCTCTTTCCATTCAGTGCCTGTTATTATTTCATCTTAAATTTCTCTGACTCCTGCCTTCTTCACACCTAGGTTGGTGAAAGGTGTGAGATTCCTGGCCTGCTCCCTAGTTCTGGAGGGCAGAGGCTTTCCCAAGTACAGCTCTTGCAGGCAGGGCCAACGCCCTCCGTGACACTGGCAGGCTCAGGACATAAGCAAATACAGCAAAAGAGGGGGAAATTAGACCCCCTAAGTTTCTGAAGTGGGTCATCTTTGCTTCCAGAGGCAATGCAGCGCATATAGTCAAAGCAGAACAGGCTGCAGTCCCTAAATAGAGGACCACCCCTAGAATCTGAGTGACAGGATCAAAAAGCATTACCCTCTGAAATTGAAGCTAGTAGGAAATTACACAAAATGCATGAGATCAGCCTCTTGCTGAAGTATGTACAAGATAGCTTACAAATGTGGACGGACTTTGGGAGGGCAGGGGGCTGGGGTGGCTCTGATATGTGTGCTCCCCAGAGGCCCTGTCTTCTAATAATCCCAAGGTTCCCTCCCTACATACATCCTACACCCAGCCATTAGCAGTTATTCCCCTTCATAGAAGTCCTCAGGAGAGCTTTCCCTCTGACAGACACAACTAGACAGGGTACACCTGGTCCTTTGATAAGGTCATAAGTCTTGGTCCCACTGGTTATTCCCCACCTGTCTCCCAAACACCCTCATTAGTGTGGCCAGCAGATACAAACTCGCTACCCCTCCTGAGCAGCTGTCAGTGTCTGGTGCCAGAAAAAAAAAAAAAAAAAAGCCTCCTTGGAGCCCACGGTGTCCAGATACTTGATACTGGGTTGCTTGTGCCAGCCTGTGTGTCTAATGCTATAAATTCAGCTGATTAGAGCTATTTTTCCAGTGACCCCCTTTGTGGTCCTTTTGATTTTTCCCTCTTCCCCTGCTCAGTGATCTGCTGAACAGATGCTTCCACGCCTTCTTTTTATTTTATTTTAAATTGATCGATATGCTGAGTTTCCACACCACAGACAGCCTCCTAGTAGACAACCAAACGCACCTCCCTGTGAAGTACATTCCCTGAAAAACATTTCATCAATCGTTAACAGAAGGGAGGAATGCGCCCTCTAATGGCAGTACTCCTGTGCTAACCATCCATTAACAACCATCGTGTTATTTTAGGATTTTGTTTCTTCTCCCCATTGGCTTCACACTTACTAGCTGTGTGACCTTGGGTAAGTCACATAACCTCTGTTTGCCTCAGTTTCCTCAACTGTAAAATGGGGATGATAATAATAATCAAATGAGATAATAAATGAGATAATAGCCAATACCTGGCACATAGTGCTACAAAATGCTAGTTAGCCTCCTCCTCCTCATTATCATTAGTGTTATTATTATTATCAAATTTCACTGAATTGTTCATGTTCACCATTCCTTGTATATACCTAATTATTACCATGTTGTTTCCTTCATTAGAATGAGAACTCCTTAAGGGCAGAGACTGTTTTTACCCTTTCTTGGTGTGTGTCCCCAGTGTGAGCATAGTACCCGTCAAATTGTTGTTGTTCAATTGTGCCTGACTCCTCATGACCCTGTGGACCATACTTTCCATGGGGTTTTCTTGGCAAAGATGCTGAAGTGGTACGCAACTTTCTTCTCCATGGATTAAGGCAGACAGAGGTTAAGTGACTTGCCCAAGGTCACACAAGCTAGTAAATGTCTGAGGCTGGATTTGAACTCACATCTTCCTGGCTCCAGGCCCATCTAGCTGCCAGCCTGACAAATAGTAAGTGCTTAATAAATGCTTTTTGATTGATTGATTGCTCATTTCCAGCTGGGGACAACTGGAGTTTTTGATGAAAGAAGTCACATTTTAGCTGGATCTTGAAGGACAAATAGATTTCTGGAGGGGAAGAGGCATCAGGTGAGGGCATCCCAGGCATTTGGAGTAAGGAGGGGAAGGGAGAAATTTTAAAATGTTATTGAAGATGAGTGGGTGGTCCAGTCTGTTTTTTTTTTTTGTTTATTTTGTTTTTATTTGGCTAGGCAATAGGGTTAAGTGACTTGCCCAGGGTCACATGGCTAGTAAGTGTTATGTGTCTGAAGCTGGATTTGAACTCAGGTCCTCCTGAATCCAGGGCCGGTGCTCTATTCACTGCACCACCTAGCGGTCCCAGGGTGGTCCAGTCTGACTGAAGCAGAGAGTCTCTGAAGGGAAATGAGTTTAAAAAAAAAATAATAAGGTAGAAAAGCTAGAGAGATGCCAAATTGCAAAGGGCTAAGGAGTCTAGAACTAATTGGATCTTCTTCTTCATGATTCTTTTACTCTGGCTCACTCAGATTCATCAGGGCCTCATCCTACCTTACTCAGAACCTGCCCCTCAGCCAGCTTACAATCGGAAATAAACAACAGATGCAGAAAGACAGGCACACTAATGAGCAGATTAAGTTGAGAATGAGCACAAGTCTCCTGGAAACAACTTGGAATTACGTGAGAAAAGTCATTTAATACTCAGCCCCAGCAATCCTACCACTAAGCACATGCCCAAAGTAGTTAAAAGACAGAAAGAAGGGTCCCATGTATTTATAACATTTATAGCATATTTCCAGCACCTAGCAGGTACTCGGCAGATAGTAGGCACTATAATGTTATTGATTGATTAATTGATAGCACTTTTCAGTAGCAAAACAAGTAAGCTTTAATAGGTGTCCCTTCGATGGTGAATAGCTAAAAATGTAGTATATGAATAGGGTATGGGTATATGAGGTATATAAACAGTGTATGAATGAATCTGCAGTAAGAAATGATGGGGAAGACTTACATGAACTGATGCAGAGTGAAGTAAGCAGAACTAGGAGAAAATATACACCATCTTTACAAAAATGTAAAGGAAAACAATACTAAAAGACAACCAAAGCCAGAGCAATTGTAATGGTCAATCTTTTTTTTTCTTTTCTTTTCTTTTTTTTTTGTAATGGCCAATCTTGATCCTGGAGAACATCCCTCCTCTTGTTAGAGAACTGGGCTGATAGAGGTACAGAATATTTTACAAGTTGTCTGATAAGGTTAACTTGTTGGTTTGGGCTTAGTTGTTTTTGTTATACAGGAAAGGATAAATTGGAGAGATTGAATTTGTTGGGAAAAGATTGTAGTCTAAAAAACAAATGGCACCTGCCTACATATGTATAACCTATGACAAATTGTGTGCCTTATCAATGAGGGAGGAAGGGAGAGAATTTGGCCCACTGAGGCATCTTCTGGCCCTCCCATTCTATTATTTTTTGTGACCTGCCTAAGGTAGGTAGTGAATACTGCAGGCAGAATTTAAGTGAAGGCCCTCTTACTCAGAATCTTTCTCCTCTCTCAATCGCACCTCAAGCTTCTGTAGGCTCATCCAGGGAGTAGCCTTGATCACTGACCCTGACTGTAGATTGCATAGCCAAGGAGCGGGGGTGCTGACAATATGCTGATCCTGAAGCTGTGTAACCATTTATTTCATTAATTGTAGTTTTAGTAAAAACTTATCTCAAGGATTTCTCACCAGAGGTGAAAAAGTGAGTTATTCACCTTATTAGTTAAAATATATCTTCCATGTGCCACTTCATGCATTTAATCACATTCTAAAATCAAGGCAGTTTGTGTCTGTATGAAGCACTTTGGAAAAACACTAATTCAATATAGGTTAATGAGGAAGGGATTGCTCTTCCTCAAAAGGTAAGTTTCTGAATAGAAGGGGATATATGTATCACACCAACGTTCCCTTTGTCCCAAAGTAACTCATTCTGCACTATCTGTTTTGGTTAATTAATTGACAGAATAAGCTATGCAAAGAACCGTGAAAATTGCAGGCTACAGTCTTTTACAAGGAAATTCAGCAAAACATCTATATGTCTCCAAGCTTGGCACTCACAACTGAGTCCTTGTGTTCACTTTCACCATGTCCCAGAGGTTTCTGCTGTCACATTAGACTAGAGTTCCACAAATACACCCAGGGCCTTCCAAACACACCAGAAGGCGTGTTCACTCCACTTTCAGAAGTGGAGCCTCAAGAATCTCAGCACCCAGGGGGCAGCATGGTATGGGGGAGAGAGCACTGGATTTTGAATCAGAAGACCTGGGTTTGAATTCCTACTCTGTCACTCAAGACTTGTGTGACCATAGGCAAATCACCAATCATCCCTGAGCCTCAGTTTCCTTATCTGTAAAACAAGGAGGTTAGACTCTATATTACTTCTTTTTGGAGGGGAGGAGGGGAAATCGGCGTTAAGTGACTTGCCCAGGGTCACCCAACTAATGTGTGTCTGAAGCCAGATTTTAAACTCAGATCCTCCTGACTCCAGGGTCAATGCTATATCCACTTTACCACCTAATTGTCCCCCTAAATTACTTTGAAGGTCTCTTTCAACTCTAAATCCATAATCCCTACGATTGTACGAAATGAGGCATGGTCTTGGTGTAAATATCATATAGCTCCAGGTCAAAATAGGTCAGGTGGCCTGCATAGGTCGTCTTTGGAAAAAGAAATTTCATCATCGTGGGGTGAATCATCCAGAAATATATCTAGCTAGTTGCAGGGGTTCTTAACTTGGGTCCACAAAGTTGTGGTTGGTTGATGATTAGTTGATTGGTTGTTGATGGATGCATTTCAGCAGAATTGGTTCCCTTTATAATCCAGTGAATTTTATTTGATGCATTTAAAAACATTATTCTGAGAAGGGATCCATAGGCTTTATCAAATTGCCCAAGGGGTCCACAATACAAAATAGGTTAAGAATCTCTGAGCTACTGGGGCCTGTTTTAGGTGAAGCAGCCACAATAAAGGTCAGGTTTAGGCAAGTGAAAGGAGCCAGGTCACAGAGCAGCACCAATCTGAGGTTCCCAGGCCTCACAGCACTAGAGTTATACTTGAGGCAAATTCTCTCCATTATTTTGTCTGAACAAACTATTGCAGATGACCCCTCATGTTTAAAATCTCATGGGGCTCAAACTGCATACCCATTGATCCAGCAATACCCCTACTAAGTCTGTATCCCAAAGACATCATAAAAGAGGAAAAAGGACCTACATGTACAAAAATATTTATAGCAGTTCTTTTTTGTGATGGCAAAGAATTGGTAATTGAGGGGACGCCTATCAACTGGGGAATGGCTGAACAAGTTGTGGTGTATGAATGTAATGGAATACTATTGTGCTATAAGAAATGATGAGCAGGCAGACTTCAGAAAAAACCTGAAAAGACTTACACGAACTGATGCTAAGTGAAGTGAGCAGAACCAGGATACCATCACCCACAGTAACAGCCATATTATGCGATGATCGACTATGATAGACTTAGCTTTTCTCAGCAATATAAGGATCTAAGACAATTCCAAAAAAGACTCATGATTAAAAATTCTATCCACATTCAGAGAAATAACCATGGAGTCTGAATGCAGATTGAAGCACATTATTTTCACCTTTTTTTTGGTGGCTTTTCCCTTTTGTTCTGATTCTTCTTTCACAACATGACTAATGTGGAAATATGTTTAACATGATTACACATGTATAACTATATCAGATTGCTTACTGTCTTGGGGATGGGAGGAAGAGAGGGAGAAAAATTTGGAACTCAAAATCTTACAACTAACTAATGTTTTTGAAAACTATCTTTACCTATAATTGGAAAAAAATAAAATACTATTTATTAAAATAAAAATAAAATAAAGTAAAATAAAATCTCATGGTTCCCTGGACACTCATAATTAATTATGTTGTGGTGGAAAGAGTACTGGGTGGGGAGCCAAGATGCCTGGCTTCTTGTCCTGGCTACGTGAATAATACAATTGTCATTTGTTTGACACTATCTTGTTTTCTTGTTTGTTAAATATGGGAGTTGGATTAGGTAATCTCTCAAGTACTTCAACGTCTAAAATTCTGTGATTCCTATGATTCTGCATATATTCTTTGGTGTGTAATTGGGGGGCAGCATATTCAAGACCCCCAAATCCCTGAAGAACAAATTCTTTCACAATTGGATCTCTATAGAGCTGTGAGGACACCTAGTAGACCTGCTCAGGACATAGGGGCCACCAGCTCCTCACTTTAGTATCTCTGCTGGGTGGGGCAGGAAGGGCCCTTCCATCCAGACTGACGCCCATCCTTATCCCCACATTTCTTTTTCCAGCCTCTTCATCTTTGTCTAAGTACAAGCTTCTCTCCTCTTTTTTCCCTCCTTCCCTTTCTTCCCTCATTTCCTTCTTAAACTCCCTCCATTCCTCCAGATCCATAACCTTCCCCATCCCCTCTTTGTCTAGAAATATCCTGCCTCCCTCAAACACCTAAGAATTCCAGAGCCACCAGAGGGCAGGAGCCTCAGACCATCGTCACTACTGAGGACACCATGCCTCATTTCACCAGAGACATCTCATTAAGATTTGCTTGCCAATCAGAGAAAAGCCTGAAATGGGAACAGGGGTAAGGGAGACCATCCTGGCTTCCAAAAGACTTGTGGCCATCATCCTTGATGCCTGCCTGAAGGTAAGGCTTACTCTCCAAACTCTGTAGTATCCCTAGTAACTCATTCTAATTACCATACCTAAAGTCATCTTTTTTTTCAACTTGTAAATACTTTCAATTTAATGGGGAAATGGATTCCATAAGTTTGCTCCTTACTCTGTGAAGTAACCCTGTTTATTTGTCCTAGATTTGCCAACTTCAAACTTAAAGGAAGCACCTTCAGTAAGTGAGCATGAATTGTGAATTGTGATCACCCTCCTACCCCCATCTTTCCCCCCTCCCCTCCCCACCCTCACAAAAGACCTCTCCATTTTGTGATTTTATAGACTTTCATACTATTCCAGTAGCCTTCTAGCCTTTATCTTTCTAGACCGGAGAGTCAACATCATTTTAGCCTGTCCTCAGGACTCAGACCCAAATATCCTGTCCCAGAAGCAAAGGGACCACCCACAGCTTGAGAAACACGTGGAGCCAGACACCACTGAGCGCTCTGGCCATCCCAAGCATTACTGTCTCTCACGGGGAAACGGGGGCACCTGAAGCTGAGTCTAGCCCACATGGATTCTTTTGGAACCCAAGGAAAACAAGAAGAAGGGAGAGGAAAGATGAATTCCAGGGCAATGGGTTTATTTTAGGCCCCCTGCCTGTTTTCCACTTGGCTCTGCTTCCTGACTTCCTAGAGGCGCATCCAGATACTATTAAGACCCAGAAGGTTTGTGGATATAGTTACCATCTTCAGTCATTAACCTACATGTATCCATGTCCCTGTGTAAGAATTTGCCTTACTTTTGTTATGAAGATGACTTCCAGCAGGCTGCAAGGGAGGACCACTGAATGGAAACCTTTTCAGTGAAAACTGAAGCCTTTGCAAAGTTCCATGTATTGTTGAAAGTTCAGTGGAGTTCTCTTGGGTTTCTACCTCAAGGGTGTAGCTATCTCACTCTGCCCCCTTTTCCTCTTTGGTGAAGTCAAAATCAAGTCATCAAAGATTTAAGGCTTACTCCGCCAGATCCTAAAGCAGAGAGGAGGAAGAGGTACCCATGTTGGGGCATGGTAGAGAAAGTCTGGGGTGTAGGAATAGAGCTGGAGAGGAATGAAGACATGGCTGGCCCGGGCATCCTCTTTAAAATGGAGATTCTGGGAGAAAACAGCCAATCAGAGGAAGTGGTCCCAGGGCCATTGGCTTTTGTTATCAGTGGTTCCAAATTTCAGTGCAGTACTGTTTCCCCATTTCCCCCTCCCATTAAATATGATAAGAGAATATTAATTTGGAGCACAGATAATCTCTGCTGCTAACCAAAGGCAAGGAACATTTCCTAGTGTTTACAAAAACCAAACTAAACTTGGTATTGAAGACCTTCCAACCTATCTTCCCAATTTCAGCTCAGGACCCCCCACTCTCACCCCCAGCACATGTATTTTGCTTCTCCTACACAGGATAACTTGCCTTCCCCTATCAAAACAACCTGCACATTACTGCCTCCAGGACTGTTTCTTCTGCCTAAAATGACCTCTCTGTCCTCTCTACTTGTCAAAACCCTATTCATATTTCAAGGCTCCCCTGAAATGCCACCTTTTCCATAAAGCCTTTCCTGATCACTATCCACCCCACAACCTCCATGCAAACTGAACCTTCTTCTGTCTCTTCTTACAGCACGTATCACATGATGCTCTGCCGCTGTTCTCACTTAGCTCAGATTCCCTGATTTGACAGTAATGTCTTCATTCCTCTCTAGACTCCACCCCTGATAGACTTTCTCCACCATGCTAAGGCATCCTTCTCACTTGGGAAATTTACTCTAACCTGGGCCTTCTTCCATGGGAAGTACCTCATGCCCCTGTGCTCCCTTCCTCTGGTTGATCTGTTCCTTCCAGAACCTTCCTTTCTGTGCCCAAGCCAGCCATGTCTGCCTTCTTCTCCAGACTATACTCCTGACCCTGCGGACTTTCTCCAGCATGGGGCCCTTTTTTGCCCCACACTTTTTCAGTTTCTTATTGTTTGTTGTCTTCCCAAATTAGACTATAAGCTCCTTGTGGGCAGGAACTATCTTTTCCCTGTGCTTAGCCTAGGGCCTGGCACTTAATAAGTGCTTAATAAATAAGTAAATAAATAAGTGCTTGTTGACTTGACTTGACTCCATGAGGGCAGGGACAACTTCCTTTTAGTCTTTATGGTTTCAGGACTTAGTGCCGGGCCATGTTAGTGGCTCAAAAGTTTTTATTTTCAAAATTGAACTTCACAGGTCCCAGTCCTAAGCCTCAAGTAATTACACTCTAATTGTGCAAACAAAACATACACATGAACATGAAAAAATTATAAGTGACCAGACCATCTACAATGAAATGCTGCATTGCATGCTACAGAACCAGGGTGTTGGAATAGTGTCGAAAAGTGAGGTCCCTGGGAGCTTTGCTGCAAAGAGAGTTTAGGCCAAATGTGCAAAACAAGACACACATTTTTGGACAAGGGTAATATGGGAATTTGTTTTGCTTGACTATGCATACTCATTCCAAGAATGGTTTTATTTTTTTTTTCTCCAATTAGGGTGGGGAGGAGGAGGGAAGAGGAGGAGTGGAAGAGGAAAAAAATGTTTGCCAATTGAAAAAAAAAACTTTTTAAAGACAGTTTAGGGCAAAGGAAGCCATCTGTAAGGAGGAAGGAAAACAAGTCACCCTCCCAAATCCTCTCAAGTTAGCAAGTCTCAGAGGTACTATGAATGTCCCTTCCCTGTCTTAATGACTCTGTCCAATAACTGAGAAGCTGGGTGATCCTTTGATTCAGGATCAAAGCTGATGTGGAATTGTACTAAAGTGCTGTCAGCTTCTGGGGGCTAGGCCTGACTTATCCACTGAACAGGCAAGGTTGTGACCTGGGGAATACACTGAGGGTATACAGTTCCATTATTCAGGGACAATAATTGGGTGGAAAAATCTCCAAGTGTGTCCAATCATGGCAATTAGCAGCACAGGGTAGGGAGGATATTAAAGGCTCACTGAGAGGCGAGGAAGGAAGTCCTGTACATGAAATGTGTTGTACTGGAGGCCCGGCATAGCCACAGATTGCCTCAGGTGTGTCTCTCCTTGCAGAAGAGGCTCAGGAGCTTGATTTCACCAGCATCAAGATGATAGGGAATGTAGAGATGATGGGGCATTCTTGCACATTCTGTAACTGGCTCTGGTTGGCTAACTTCAGGGTGAAGAGGGGGTTTTTTGGTTGGTTAAAGAGGCATTTAAAAAGGCCTGTCAATTTCAGCTACTTCCTCTTGTCCTCAATTGGTGACTCCTTACTTCATGGCATCCAGTGTAAAACAAAACCAAACAAAATACCAAGGCTATAAGGAGAGAGGCTACAGGGCTTTCTCCCCTCTGAAGCTATGGGCCTCAGGCCTTGGCCTCTGTGTTTGTGCTTCTCCTTTCCAGGTGAAGGGAGCAGACCTAGAGGAACCTTTTTCACTTCAAAGGGATCAGAGAGCATCTCAACATCCCAGCACTCCAGAATAAAGAGGGCACTGTCATATCCTGGCATTCCAGGAGGGGTTTTTCAGTCAACCTAGCAACGATGTCCTAGGGAGCAAGGAGTGACCATCGGGACAACTTGAGGAGCTAAAGTTTTCTCATTCAACAGGTATTTATTGAATCCTCACCACGTGCCTAGCACTGTACTGGATGCTATGGGAGACAGGTGATCTCTGCTTTTCAGAGCTTTACACTCTAATTGAGGAGACAAGTCTTACACACATGAAATTGTACTGTTCAAATATTGAAAGTGAAATATTAAGAGCTAAACTAGGGGGTACAGCTGTTCTGTTCCCCCCCCCAAAAAAATTCATGTCCCCACTTTTAAGATCTAATCACTACAACTGAATTGTGCAAAGTATCAATCTGAAAATCATGTATTTTTGATCATTATGTATTCAATTACATCATTGTACCAATTATTCGAAGCTGGAATCTTACTGCAGGGGTGTGCTGGAGTTAGCTTTATCTGGCTTGCTAATGTCTAGACTTAGGAAAGAAACAGTTAAAATGTTAATGATGCAGAATAAATTTAAAACTATGTCACATACACAGCCCTCTTTGGAAAGCTGGTTATTAAAAACTTGCCAGCATAAAAAAAATAAACTGGGGGTACAGAATGTAGGTGTTGTAGGAATTGAGAAAGACAGAGAGAGAGAGAGAGAGAGAGAGAGAGACAGAAAGAGAGAGAGAGAGAGGTCCTTGTGGCCTGAAACAGCAGGGGAGAATTCATTGAAGACAAAGGACTGAGCTGGGCTTAGAGAAGTATAGCATTAATAATATTTCAGTGTCAGTGGAACATTATAAAAATACACTGAGGAGAAAAGAAGGAAGTTCAGAAGGGGACACAAGCAGGACAGAGCTGGAACTATAGTGATGAAATTAATACAGACTTAAAAAAACAAGCTGTACTTAACAGATTCTTGGTGTCATATAGAAGCACCCTTTTCTGCTTTTTCTTCATGTAAGGAAATGTTCATATTTATTGCTATTATCAAGTTAATAACAATAAAAAAGAAAATTAATTTTAATAGCTCTGATTGCACTCCCCAGTAAAATGCAAGCTCCTTTAAAGCGGGAAATTGTGCCTCATTTTCTTCACGTGCAAAATGAGATGGTTGTACTAGATGCCTGAGGTCCCTTTCCCCTCTAAATCCTGATTCCTCACTAGACTCACCTTACAGAATCTGAGGCTCAGAAAGGTTAAATGATTGACCCAAGGTCACACAACTAACAAGTGTTAGAGCTGAGGGCCAGATCACAGAGGGCTCTGGGAACTTTGCAGAGCCATTTGCATTTGATTTGCTAGGCAACAAGGAGTCGATTCTGTTCCTGAGCCAGGGAATGGTATAGTGAAATTGGATGAAGATGGAATAGACTGTTCCAAAAACAATCAAGCACCAGACACTTATTAAGCACCTACTGTGTGCTAGGCTCCATCCTGGGCTCTGGGGATACGAAAATGAAATAGCTTTCCAAAGGAGCTTGCAGTTGAGCCTTGATTTAATGATGGCCAAATGGAACCTTGATTTTACTTGTTAGTGAACTTCATGAATTAGGAAGTATCCAGAAATGCCTCTAGGCTGAGCCAGGTAGAGCCCGTATGGGGATGAAGAGTGAGCCTGCTCCTCCTAGCTTCCAGAATCCTAAAACACCTTGCCACCCCATAGAAGCTGGAGTTCCCAGGGACAAGGCTATGGGCCAGGAGTTGGGGAGGGGAGCAAGAGATAGCTTTACATCCTTTTGCTCCTCCTCTTTCTCTTCTTCATCCTCTCCCCCTCCCCCACTCCCATCCCATCCAAGAGACAATGTAGACAATTTGAAGGCAATAGCAAGAGTGGAGAGGTAGGCAGGGCATATGCCTCCCTATTAGGGGTAAAAAAAAAAAAACTCTCCATAGTGAGAAAATGGTGATTAATAGCACTAAGACAAGATATTTGTGTGTTCAAGGCACGTGGTATAGTGGGAAAGAGACTTAGACATGGGATTCTCTGAGGAGAAAACTGGGTCAGAATAGTCAGATGACCCAGATTTGAATCCTGCTTCTGCTACTTACTGCCTGTGTGACCTTAGGTAAGTCACTTAAACTGAAATCCCACTTTCTACAGGAAGCCTTTCCCAATCCCTCTTAATTATAATGCCTTCCCTTTGCTGATTGCTTCCAATTTATCCTGTACATTGCTCATTTGTACAGTTATTTGCATATTGTCTTCTTCCTTACTGGGTGAGCTCGAGGGTAGGAACAGTCTTTTATCTTTCTTTGTATACTGAGCACTTAGCAGTTACACAGTTCGTGCTGAATTAATGTTTATTAATTGATCGACTAAACCCCTCTGGACCTCAGGGTTCCTTATTCATAAAATGAGGGGGTTGGACCGGACTACTCTAGCATCTCCAATGGCCCTTGCTTTTTTAAAAAAGACTGAAAAGGGGAAGAAAAAAAGCAGTCAGCAAAACTCACCCAACACATTAACTGAGACTAGGAGCGTATTTACTGATTCACCCCCATAGCCCTCCACCTCTGCCAGGGAAGGAGGTTTTCTGCTGCAAGCTTTCTGGCTCCCTAATCAAGTATCCCTTTTACCACACCCACCACCTTTCCCACAATCACAGGATAATGAGTTGAAAGGGATCATGAGAGAACTGGTCCAATTCCCTCATTTTACAAATGAGGAAACTGAGGCCTACAGAGATTAAGCGAACATAGGTGGTAAAGAGCAGAGCTAAGATTTGAACCGAATTTCTCAGACTCCAAGTCTAGTGCTCTTGACAAAACTGTAATACACTTCCTCCAGCCCCACACCTGTCCTCAAACCAGGGGGTAGTCCTGCTCTTCTTTCCCTAATGTTGCAGACTTAAAAACAGGATTGGGAAGTTGTTGGGGTTTTTTTTTTTTTAACTCCAATCTCCTGATTTGATTGCCAGTGGATATGCCACTTAATAAAGCAGAAAGCTGACTCTGCAATTTGGAGGCCTCTCCCCTTGGCCAGGCATGCTGACTACACCTTCAACACCCATCTACTATGGAAATAATGAGAGCACCAGTAAAAGAGACTCAATTACGAGATACTCAGGAAAGATTCTACTGCATACCTCCGCCAAAAATAAAATCCTACTTAGATAGAAACACAGACATCAACAAAAGTATAACTGAGAGACTTCATTTAGACTCACTACTCAAAAGGCCAGAATAACAGGAATGGTTTCTGATATGTGGGGTACAGGCCTTTATTGTTTTCCTAATGATCCAGGATCCGACCAAGTAAGCCTTCTGGACCAAACTCTGAACCCATCTTACCCTTATCAGGTTTCTTTCAGTAAGTACTACTCACCCCTCCAGGTTCCATATTATGGAGCAGATATCAGAACCCAGAATCTAGAAGTCTACATGGGACCCACACTTACCCAAATTCTCAAGCTCCTCTTGTCCAGCGCAAGCAGTGTCAAGCACTTTACAAGTATCTCACTTGACCTTCACAACAGTTGTGTGAGGCAGATGTTGTTATTATTCCCATTTTGCAGTTGGGAAAACTAAGGCAGAGAGATGTTAAATGCCTTGCCCAGGGGTCACACAGCTAGTAAGAAGAGGCTGGATTGGAACTCAGGTCTTCTTGACACCAGGCCCAGTGCTCTATCCACTATACCACCCAGCTCATTGCTTCATATAAGGTCATGAGTGTTACCTCTGATTTTTTTTATTTACCTGAAGCATAAGAAATTATGTTCCAGACTCTGATTTTCATTGTGTAAATCATTGTTTCAAGTATATGTCATATAAATCTATTTGTTGGATTCTGCTACTCTTCAGTTTTACAGGTGAGTTCATCCATATTCTCTTTCACTTTGGGTAGGTTCATTCAATTCATGTTCATAGTTATTATCAGTGTTAATTGTGTATTCCCCTCCCTCCTATCATCTTGAACTTTTCCCTCTCTTTACAAAGAAGGTAGTGCAAGATAAGTTAGCAGAACTATTGATCTAAAACCAAAACACTATGTTTCTGCTCTACTGCTCCTCTTCTTTTCCCCTTGGCTGGCTTCCAATCAGAGATTTAGTTTTTCTTTCCTTTTAATCCCCCCTTCCTGTTCATCTCTCTAACACTAGCCTTTGTTTGCTTATAACTAATCCCTCACTTTTAAACCTCTCTCTCCCCCATCTCTGTCTCTGCCTATTTCCCTATTGAAGTGAATGTACTTCAACACCAGATGATGTGTGTGCTCAACCCTTCTTTGGTTCAGATGAAAGTTGGGTTCATGTGATGCAGTTTTCCCTCAACTCTTCTTACGGGTTTGTATGTTCTCTAATTCATGCACTCCCTTTTATTATGTGAAAATAAAGTCCCTCTCCTTCCTCTTCCTTTTTTACTAATATATTTCCCTTTTCTTTCTCATCTTAGGATCATAGACTCCAGAGTTTAAATAGATTTAGAGTTTAAATAGGTCTTATAGGCCAACACTGTTATTTTAGATGATGAAATGGAGACAGAGAGAGATTAAGTGACTTTCCCAGGGTCACATAGCCAGTATGTCAGACACAGGTCTTGAACTCAGGTCTTCCTGATCTAAGGCTAGTTCAACATCCACTACATCAAGCTGCCTCTCAAGCACCACCAGCAGCAGCACTACATCCTCTACCTTACTTAACTCCCTCTATGACCCCTAAATACATCAGGGTTCTGAGAAGACATTTATTCTTCCCATTTTAAAATGTTAGCACTTCATCATTGTGCAGTATTCATCCTAAATTCCCAAATGCATTTACTTTTCTTGTTTTCTTCTGAATCCCGTGGTTGCATTTCAAAGATTCTACTCAGCTCTGATCTTTTCTTTGGAAATGCTTGAAAGTCTTCCATTTTTTCCCCTGTAGGATTATACTCAGTTTTTCTAGGTAAGTTATTCTTGGTTGTAAGCCTTTATATTTTGTCTTTTGGAATGTTATTCCGAGATCTCCTTTTAATCGGTAGTTCCCAAGGCTTACATATTAACTGGTTTCTTGGTGCCTTAATTTTCTTTCTCCATCCTTGGAATATTTTTTTCCTTCAAACTGGAAGCTCCTGACTCTGGCTATGATGTTCCTAGGAATTTTAATTTTAGGATTTCTTTCAGGATGAGGAGATTCTTCACATGTTCACTTTGCCATCTAGTTCTAATGGATCTGAGCAGTTTTCACTTATAATTTCCTGAAATATGGCATGTAGAATTTCTTTTGTTATGATTTTTAGGTAAACATGTTTCTTAGATATGTTTTCTAAGGTTTTTTTTTTGGTAGCAGACTACATATTTTTCTACCTTTTCAATCCATTGATTTTGCTTTAATATTTCTTAACTCATGAAATCATTCTTTAGTTTGGCCTATTCTAATTTTCAAGAAGTCCATTTTGTGATTTAGAACTGTCCTAATCTATTCTCCTTCCCATTCCATCTTTCTTAGCTTTTATTTCATTTAACATTACATTTAAAACAATCTCTTGGTCCATTTCTCCCAGGTACTTGTAGTCCACATGTCCAGGTCATTCTTTGCTTTGATACTCTACTTGGATTTATGGAGTTAAGTGTCTTCTTCTGGCTTCATCCCTTGGACTTTTCTCAATCTATATTGCATTCAGCATTTTCTATTTACTCTTATCTCCAGATTTGTTTCTTGATTGGGAGTATGTTTAAGTCAGACCCTGCTCTTTCCTAAATCTTCGGATGGTTTTTCCTGGCCTTCCTGAATAAGGTTACTAAAACTAGGCCCTAACCTCTGAAGGCATTCCTGAGTTTTGACAGTTTTCTGGTAAGCTGGCTTAGGTTATGGCCTCAGCCTTTTCTCTCTATCTCCCTTTTACAGTCCTATATCCAGAGTTGGCTCCATCCCTTTCTGTGATCCTGATAGGGTCCAAACAGATGTTACCAATTACATTGATAGCAGGGTTCCTTAAAACAAATCAAAACACTTAAGTGCTTTGCTTCCTAGGTGCTGACAGCCCCCTCTCCTGATGTGACTCAGGCATGGGCTTCTTGGATTCTGGAATGGACTTGTCTCCTGCTATTGCTTGGGCAGGGATGCTTTGCAGCTGGCCTCCAATGGTGGGATTGGGCTGCTTATGTTCTGCACCTGCTGTCTATCCTGGCTTCTCTTGTTCAGATCCTCTCCAGGTTTTTTTGTTCAGTCCTGGACTCAATGGAGATTATAATTGTTTCTCTTTGGCTTCCTTTCTTTGTTCCCTCTGGTGCACTTTTAGTCTGTTTGGGGGGTAGGAGAGGACGATCTGGGCTTCTCTAGGGCCTAGTACATAGCCATCTTAGTCAGAACCCCTGGATAGATGTCACTGACATAAAAAATATCAAAACATACTAAAATGTAATTTAATTTGTTAAAAATCCTTGTCACTGCATTTTTAGGGGAAAGCATCATAAAACCAACAAAAGAGAGTATATAGTATCTTAAAAAAAATTCAGGACTGCTCTTTTCCTCCAGGCGATGGAACAATTACAGTACAAAAATATAAAGATGTATAAAGATGTAGTAGAAACCTCTTCTTGGCTGTTACTTCTTACACATACATATGCCCACACACCACACTGTGTTAGGCATGTAGTTGAAGTAAAGTATTAAAAAGAGACACCACAAAGCTTCATACTGCTTCCATTAGACTATGAGTTCTTTGAAGGACCATCTTTTGCCTTTCTTTGTATTCCCAGTACCTAGCATGGCATATAGTAGGCACTTAATGAATGCTTCTTGAGTGAGGAGTAAAGAAATAGTTAAGGCTAATCACATCTGAATGCCACTGAAATAACCAAACAGTAGAGGAAGAATGAGAAAGAAAGGGCAGCTAGGTGGCGAAGTGGATAGAGTACCAGCCCTGGAGTCAGGAAGACCTGAGTTCAAATTTGGCCTCAGACACATGACACTCACTGGCTGTGTGACCCTGGGCAAGTCACAACCCCATTGCCTAGCAAAAGAAAAAAGCCTCCCCCTCCAAAAAAAAAAAATGAGAAAGAAACCTGAAAGTTGCTGAGAGATATAATGCCACTGAGGACCATGGGTTATAGCCAAGAGGGGGCTTTAGCTAATGAGCCCCAAGTCGCTTTGATAGATGATAAAACTGAGGCCCAGAGAGGGAAAATGATTTGCCCTTGTCTCACGGTTCCTGGTCGAACCCTTCCTGAACTTCTGGTTTATTGACTCCTCCTCACCCCCAACCCCCAGGCTCTTTCCACCATGCACTATACTGCCTCTGTGAAATTCAAGCTAAATATAAAACTGGACCTGACAGAAGAAGACATGCTTCCATAAGTGAAGTTTGAAGTGTCTGCATTTCACCGGTTGGTCTTACATCTCACCATAGGAATGCACTCAGTCTGCCTTGGCACACCCTAATGTCTCTCCCCAAAACAGCACATTATCATTGGTCTTCTTTTCCTGGAAAGACCAATGTTAATGTTGGGGGGTGGAAGGGAGAGAGGGAGGGAGAAGAAAGAAGAGGCATCAGGGTATGCTGGTACACATTTGGAACAGAGACAAACCTCTGCTTCTTACATGGTGAGCTGACAGAGAATAAAAGACAGGGAGGGCTTGATCAGACAGACAGACAGACAGACACACCCCAACCCCTCCCATTTAAAGCCTTTAATGGTTCCTCTGGCCGCTTAGTGTTCAATTTTCCATGTCTCTAGCAGGTTTAGCTGTGTCCACTTACTTATCAGTCTTCATCTAAGCAGTATCACCTTGAAGTAGAAGCAGCAAAGTTCTTCAAAATAAAATGGGCTTAAGGGACAGCTAGGTGGCGCAGGAGCACCAGCCCTGAAGTCAGGAGGACCTGAGTTCAAATCCAGTCTCAGACCAAACACTTGACGTGTACTAGCTGTGTGAGCCTGGGCAAGTCACTTAACCTCAATTGCCTAAAAAAAAAAAAAACAAAAAAAAAAAAAACGGGCTTAATATCTCAAAAACCCCACTATATTTTGGGATAGTACAGAAGCAAACAGCTTCACCTACTCATGACAGCCTCACTCTATTGCAGCCTTATGTAATAATGCATATTTGTAAAGTTGAACCTAAGCCATTAAGAAAAGGTTAAATTATGTTGCACACCTTCCATTTAGGGAGTCAGGAAATGTTTAATATGTTTCAGAAAGAGTTCCCTTCTAAATGTCTAAAAAAAAAATTTTTAATGTAGTGCTTATAAAACTCCACAAAATCTTCCACTAAATCCTCCTCTGATACCTCATCACGGTGTGGAATTAACCCTGGATTCTTTAGGGCTATATCAATGAAGCACATACTCTGGCAGGACAGATATACCCACCCTGCTGTGGACCAAATGTCCCGATGGAAAAGCAGCAGCCTAAGTGAAATTGGGGGTCTTATCACCACTCGGTTTTCTACCAGGTCATGAATTTTTCCAGCAACAAAAATTTACCACTAAGATACAGAGGGGTTACAAACCACATGAGGGCAGGGAACACACACTGATGAAAACAGATCTTTAAGTATTGAATTATGAACACACCAGCGACAAATCTGGGTATCAGAGGACTCTGTTCTTAAGTGACACAAGCTGTGGCTATAGTTTTCTTATCAATACCATCCTGGAAAAAAAGACATACCCTAGCTGTCAGAGAATAATGAAGCCAGGAGAAAAGTCTCATTGCCTACTCACTGTAATCTTTCAAACTACAGTTTAAGAGATTATAGACACAGTATCTGTAGCAAGTTCAAAATCTTAGGGTAGAGCAAAAGGAGAAGAAAAAAGAAAAACATTAGTTTTCTCAGCCCTGAGTATTACCTAGTATATTTTAGACCACCCAAAAAAGCTCCTTAATCACAAAAAGAGCTGAAACTGATGTTTCTTTTTATTGCTTCCATTATAATTTGCTGCAATTCAGTAAGTTCATTATTCTCCAAACTCCCTGCAGTGTTTAATGAAAAAAAAACAAAACTAGGAACAAATCCACCATCTAAAGTTGGCAAATATCTAGTGGGTCTACTGAGAAGTTAACTCTGGCCCCCAGGAAGGGTGAAACTGGTTTACCGCTCAACAAGCACTTATTAAGTACCTACTGTGTGCCAGGGGTGTGTTAAGCACTGGGGATATTGACAAAAGGGAAAAACAGTCCCTGCTTTTAAGAAGCCTATAATCTATCAATAACATAATAAGAAGTTCTAATAAATACCAATGATAAGTACCCCACAAGGAAATTACAAGTCTGGAAGAGTTGCTGTACCTCCACTACCTACCTCATCCCCCCAAAATAATTATGAAAGCCCAAGAAGTAGAAATTAAGGCAGTGGATATAATGGCAACACAGAAAAGGCCTTAGGCAAGACTATCTACTTCCCAAAGCTATTTGAAAAATCAGTTTTCTATATTCTTAATTCTTAAAATTACCGTAAGATTGAACCTAGAGTCTTTAATCTGAGATTATTAATAGGCACTAAATTCTTCCTAGGCATGAAGTAGAACCTAAAAGTAGCATCTTCCTTTATAGAAGGATTTGAAAGCACTCTTAGAAGCAGAATTTCAATGCTGCATAAGTTTTTAAAAATACCATGCAGAGAGTAGGTGCTTATTATATCATACTGCATAATGTCTATTGTTATTTCATTTTTAAGGTGTGTAGCTCACAGGCTTATGTTAACATCCACAAGCTTACCAGTGTGTTGTTTGTTAATAAGGAGATTCAAGGAGAGAGATAAGCCTAAAGTAAGAGATGTTGCCATTTCAAGAGGTTTCTAAAGACACAAGCGCTCTGCACCTCTCTGAGATTTCTAAGTCAATCTGAAACAATCTGCTTATAGCCTGCTTTTGTTTGTTAAGTTTATAGGGGCTGCTTAAACAAAAAAGTAAAACAAATGGACCTAATGAAATCTGTGAGTGATACTATATTTTATTTCACATTATTTATCTTGTAGACAGCCAGGCCTATTTCTGCTACTGCAAAAAGTTCACAGAAAATCTTGAACTTCTACACATTAGACATAATGAACAGTGAAGAAGTCTTGTATAAAGTATTAACAACCACGGTTGCTTGCTTACTACTGTAGTTTTTGCCTGTCATTTAGTAGAAAAATGATTTACCATTGAGTTAATGGCCTCGAGTGCAAAAAAAATTTTTTTAAAAGCAAACCTAGATTCCAATTTTGTATACTGAGATTTTGAGAGTTTTATTTATACTACTAGCTAGATAAAAAGCATACATATTGTGTCTGTTGTACAGTCAATACAATTGCAACTTTTTCTACTTAAATTCTCTATACAAAGTCACTGCCAATTGATATGGTCATTGATGGCATAGGGCTTAGAATAACCAAAAGGTATAAAAAACAAGTTTGCAGTCTTGCCCCAAGATACAAAAACTGAATTTCAAACAATGTCATAACATACATGATTTAAACTGTATACGAAAAATCACACATCAAATCAAGTACAAAAATAGTTAAACTACCCATTATGAACAATTGTAACGTTTCCATTATTCTGCACAGTATTTTAACACAGATTTTAGCAGTTTCCAAAATACTAGTTATTCATTATTTAGTTTAAGCATCATCAGCTTTGCAGAACAGTGTGACATTTAAGTGGAGTGATAATACTCCTTTTAGTGTTTTAAAAATACAAAAGTTTTCCCTATGAATTAATGAAGGAAAGCAATTCCTATCCCAGGCTTTTTTTTAGTAACCAGACCCAATGCCCAGAAATTTAAGAAGAATATAGCTACCATTCTTCAACAGGGCAGAGAAATACCTTTTGTTAATCACAGTTATCAGACAGAGAGCAAAATGTAATTTAAAACAAGTCTTTGTCTAGTGATAAGGAATTTTCAAATATGTACATACATATCAGCCTTGGCAAATGTAAAATTGAAGCTGCAAGCTACAATATGAATTAAAATTTTGTCTTCACTTGTTCAAGTTTCAAAGAAATTATTTTGGGAAAAGGTTACACTGAAATTTTTGTGACCAAATCTCCTTAAATGCAGAGTCAAGTTGCTCTTAATAATATTAACTCACCCACATGGCACAGTATTTTTGATTAAGATATATGCTTAATAGTAACCACTCACATACAGAATGAGATAGAGGTGAATTACCTTTGAGAACTTCCTCTGCATTTAAACATTAGCAATGTTGAATTTATTCTGTAGAATAACATTATAGATTATGTATATAGGTTTTGCACACAAAAGGCTCTAGTATGTGCCAAGGGTTACATTTTCCAGCACTGGAATGATTCCTTCATATATAGCTAGTGAGGACTTCATCTGAATTGTTTTCCCCTATTTCAAGCTCTGAGTCATGCCTCATACCTGAACAAGTCTCTTAATGGGGGGAAATTTTTAAACTCCAGTTTCTGTCTGCTAGGAGCAAGGCAGCAAACACATTTTCCAACCTTTTATGAAAAGATTAAGCAGAACAAAAGTAAAATATATCTTCAGGTTATAAACAGGATTGTATTTTACAGTTCAACATCCTGACACATGGCCACAGCACAGAGACCTCAGTCTAATGGCTGTGGGTCTGCAATAGGCATGGTATGGAGTACTTCATCTAGGAGTTGGAGGGCACGATGTAAATGAATCTCAATCCAGCAAGGTGTTTCTTTGATGCTTTGCCTTGGGTAGTCAGGGCCCCAGCCTTTTACAAAACTCATCCTGAGTATGCATAAGCGGCGCAGGTCATCCACGCCAATCCCAGCAGCCGCTGACAGACCTAACAGGAGAGAAGGGAGTATGTCAGATGGACAGGTAGACATCCCCCCTCCTCCCCACATTCCAAGGTAAGTAAAATGACCAGTTTTTCTTCAGTATCTCCTCAGCATACAATCTCTTTGCCAAAGTGCCAAGAAACAACGGGAGACCTTGACTTGACAAAAAAGGTCTGAAAACACTTTGGGCTGAGGTGGCTTGCTGCTCACAAGTGTGTCTACCAATATAAAATATCAAATGACCACAATCTAGAAACACTCCACCTAACTTTGTCTTTAGAAGTGGAGGTAAAGGTATAAGAGATAACTCACATTTAGGCCATAGTAGTATATAGATAATGGGTTGGTTACAAGAACCTTAGTGTCTACATCTATCATAACATAGCCTAGTTTGAAATAAAATATGGGGAGTAAAGAGATTGTTTCTATTTCTGTTTTCACTAAGATTTCTTTGACCTGAGATAACTTCTGTGCCTCAATTTCCCAGTAAACAAAGTAGAGAAAGTGTTACTATGTTATTTAATGGGGGTGTTGGGATGAGAATGAGGATGTCGGTAACACTTTTGAGATCTCTGGTGAAAATATTTTATGTCATCAACAATTACATTGATGGTTTTGATGCCTGAGGAATTAAAAAAGTCAAGATGTCATCATTAAAAATTAAATGCTAGCTAACACTGAATTTTAAACTAAAGCTACAATGGAGATTATTTTCTATCTCATTTTCAAGTCAGAACATATAAAATCAATCTGAACCCATCAATATAACAGTGAAACTAATGGGAAGAATTTGCATGTACTGTAGAGAAACCTGCAGGGCCACTGCAGTTTTCTTAGCCAGTGTGATTTGCTTACCACACTGAAGAAGTTAAGAACAGGGGTTGAATGAATCACTAGTTATGCCTTCAGACGTGGAAGATGGTGCCACGTGTTTCCATCATAAAAGTCTATAGTCAGCAGTTTAACTCTGCAGTAAAAAATTCCCCATCAGTGTGAAACCTGGCACACAGTTCAATTTTACCCTAAAATTAAAAAAAAGTTCTACACGTTATCAAATACCACCCTCACTCAGTTTTATCTCCATGCTTAGAATAATTTAACAAAAACCCTGAGAGGTGCCTGATTCTGAAATCAGGTTCCACTTTCCTGCTAAAGTAAAAAACTGGAGCCCACCCTAATAGAGCCTCTGGCCTGGTTTGGTAGGAAGAAGGGAGTAAAAAAAGGTCAACATGATAGCACTGTAACCTTTACTGCTTTGACCCCACTCTCACTCTAGAAATTAAGGAAAAATTCAGTTACCGTATAAAAGATTTGTAAACAAATTCATGTTACTTTCCTTAAGTACTATAATCCCAATAAGAAAGGTATTCATGACTTAAAAGTAATTTACAGGCTGAGTTTATGAGGACAGAATACTAAGCATTAGCCTTTTTTTTTTTTAAAGGGCAAATCAAAAGGATACTTACTGATAGCAGGGGCTATTCCACCTACTGATCCTGGTCCAGGGATATTTCCTGCTACTGCTGCGGCCTGAGCAGCTGCTGCAGCTTGTGCAGTGGCAGCCTGTTGTTGCATCTGACGATGGCACTGGCGTAAATCAAATACCTTTTTAAAAAAAGTATAAATTTTGCATTACTGAAAATAGCAAGAAAAGGTATTATAGATCAAATTTAGTATATCTTTACTATATACACTTTAAATTTGTAGCCTTAATTGTTTGGAATATAATATGTAGAGGCTATATTTAGTCTTTTATCTTGGAAAAACCAGTAAAAATTTACTTAGGAAAGGTGATAGCCCTTATCTCGTGTGTGTGTGTGTGTCTGTGTGTCTGTGTGTCTGTCTGTGTCTGTGTGTCTTTAGCTCTCACTGCTTTATCTGTTTCCTCCTGGGTGTGCTTACACTAAGAGGAGTAGAGAGAGAAAGAGGGGGAAGATGTCTCTCCCCTTTTGTTCTTCATTCCTCTTGGCAGCATTAGAAAATATACTCAGAAAGACCAGTAAAAATAGCAGAGTAGGAAGCAGCAGTCTAGCCCAGCTTTCCCCATAACTATTCCCACAAAGACAAGCACCAGCCCAAGTAAGATGTGATCAGGAAACTGAAGGAGAAACCATAGTGGGCAATTTTTCTAGCCTAAGATCATAAAGGCAGGTAACCAGAGGAGGAACTGTAGAAGAGGCCCATAAGCTCTGTTACTCTGATTCAATGAGGGATCCCCGGGCTCTCTCTGACCACAGAGAAGCATCACAGATTCCACCTGCCGGGGTCCAGAGCAGGGAGAAGTCATTAACCTCTGACCTCTAAGCAGGTGTGTAGATTCAAGCTCCCAGGGATCAGACAAAGGCTAGACCTATAGTTCTATTTGTCTGAACCTGGAAAGGCTTCTAGCTAGATGACCAGGGCTGTGGCCAGTAACTGTCCATTGAAGCTCTACCCAAAGGCAAGTCTGCAGTTATTTTGCCTAGAACCAGAGACTGGGAGCCTATAAAATCCAGATGGGCAGGGATCAGACAGTGCCCTAGATCAGACCACTTAGGGACTACTGAAAGTTTACAGCTCCCTGACTCAATCTGCCCTTGTGATCCTTAAAAAAGACAGAAATAAATACAAAGAGGACACAGCAGCAAGACTCCAAGCAATACAAACAAGGACCATATAAGGTCATGACATTTCCTCCAGAAGTTACTCACCCTAACACAAAGTCCCAATCTGGGATGTACTGGAATACACTAAAAAAATTCCCAAAATAATGAGCTATTATATAGTTCAAGGGACATCTAAGGCACAAACTCAGAAGAGGAGAATAACTCCAAAATGCCTACGTGCAAAGCAGAGAAAAAAATACACACAACAAAAAATCCAAGGTTGGCCAAAAGGCAAATTCAAAATCCTAGAAGAAATGAATCAGGTTAAAAAAAAAAAGATATAAATGAAATAAATGTCACAGAAGAAATATTGGAAAAGAAATGAAAATTATGAAGTAAAGAGTCAGAAGAAGAATTAACAGCTTAGTTCAAGAAGCAGCATGTGCCAGGCAAGTCAAACCACCACCATCACCTTGACCACCATCTCCCCTCAAAACTCTGATGAAGACAATCCAGGAAGGAACCTGAACCCAAGAGCTCTGAGAAAAGCAAGATTTCCAGCTCAGTGCCCTCTGTCATGATCCTAGGAAGCAACCCCTGTGGAGATGCAGCCTTGCAACTACTCCACCAGGGGCCATAGCAACAGCTATTGAAGTCAGAAAATAAAATTCTTGCCACTGTCAAATAGTTCAATATCAGTAATTAATATGATTTTATCAGTGGAAATTATATTAAAAATGATGAACTGCCATCTACTTTGCTGCTGAGGACCATGGGACCTTTCCATCTGACTTGTAGCTGAAACCACCCATGTGTTGTCTCTCCGACTAGCATAAGAGCCCCTTAAGAACAGGCACTATCTTAATTTTTCTACTTGTATCCCCACTGCTTAGCACAGTACTTTGCACATACTAAGTGCTTGATAAATGTTTTATTCATTCATTCAATTGAGAGGTACAAAATCTTACCCAAGTAACATGCCTTGAAATTTAGAACAGACCTAACAGAACATAAAGATTCAATAAGGCGCAGCTAGGTGGTGCAGAGGATAGAGCACCAGCCCTGGAGTCAGGAGGACCTGAGTTCAAATCCGGCCTCAGTCACATAACACTTACTAGCTGTGTGACTCTGGACAAGTCACTTAATGCCAACTGCCTCGCAAAAAATAAAAAATAAGATTCTATAGGAAATATAAATGCCAAAAGTCTGAAAAAAGAAGGAAATACAAGATACCTCATCAAAAATGGCCTAGAAAACAGATCAAGGAGATGAGAGAGATTATTAAGACCACTGATTTACATGAAAACCATGACCAAAAATAAACAAAAACCCTTGGACATTGCATTTCAAGAAATTATGGACAAAACTACCCAGACCTAGTACAACAAGGGGACAAAGTGAAAATAAAAGAACCCAACAATCAAAACAATAATCAACATAATTCTCAAGTACTAATGATAAAGAATGCCACCTACATGTTGACAGAAGGGAGGTGGAGAAAATATGCAGAATAAGACACATTTTTGGAAATGGGTAATAATGAACTTTGTTTTTACTTGATTCTGCATATTTGTTATGAAGATTGTGGTGTGTTTTTTTTCCTCCCTGCCAGGGAGAAAGAAAATAAATGTTTGGTAAAATTATAAAAAATTAAAATTTTAAAAAAATCCACTGATAACCTTCTGAAGAAAAAAATCCCAAAATGAAAACTCCCAGGAACATTAGAGCCAAAATTCAGAGCTTCTAGGTCAAAGGAAAAATACTGCAAGCAGTCAAAACCGAAGAGTTCAGTTAGTCATGTCAACAAGCATTTATTAAGCACTTACTATTCGCCGGGAACTATGAAAGCACAGGAATACAAATACAAGCAAAAAGTCAGTCCCTGACATCATGGAGCTTACATTCTAATGCAAAAAGACAAAACATAAAAGGAAAATAAAGGGCAGGGGAGGGAAGGTTCGGAGAGTCAGGAGCAAAGCCCAAAGAGGAATGAAGTGAACATACATTCAGGAGAATGTATAAAACACTTGAAAACCTACCTAACCAAGATACACATAGGAACTATATGAGTACAACTACCAAGCACCATTTACAAAAATACAGATCAGAATAATTAGAAAAATATTAATTGCTTTTTAGAAAACCAGAGAAGAGTGAGGAGAACAAGCATTTACATCAGACCTGCACAAGCTGGCATTCTGTAGGGGCCAAAATTAAAATAAGCTAAATTTCTTCAGGCCACACATAGGTTTTTAATGGCTCACTTTCCAAGTAAAGGTATAATTAATGACTAAACTATTTTGCAAATAAACTATATTTTAAAAAAGGGAAATTTCAATTCATATCAATTAATTACACTTATTACTTAAGATTTTTATCATGAAATCACATTAATGTTAAAAAAAATTACTTTGCTAAGTGGTACAAGTTTTAATACATTTTTTTTTCAGATTTTCTTACTGTTTCCATTTAGTTAATGGGGCGTATTAGACTTCTTGTCAGCAATCAGTTTATCATACTCTGGAATCATATTTGAAATTGATTTCTTTAGAAATCTGAAAACTAATCTCAGTAGCCGCCTCATTTCCTGAGTTTACTTTCTTGAAAAACCATCATTCCCCACAGAGATTTTTCAATAATCTGGATGCTTTAATTTGTTTTTCATTGGTGTCCAATTTGCTTAAGTCAGGATGTTTCGATTTGAAATGGCAATGAAGATTGTAACCCTTCAGAAGGGCTATTACTTTGTAGCAAACAAGGTACACTATTTTGTGTCTCATGTAAGTAAACAAGTATCTATTTGTCTACTTCAGATTAAACATTCTATGTTCTGATTCGATCTTCCATTTCTTTTTATCACCCATTTTACAAAGTCACCCCAAAAACTGTAACATTAGAACCAAAAAATCTCCACAGCAACAGCTCACATACAAAGAAGCACTAAACTGAGTGTTTGACCTTGGAGAGAGCACCAGACACTCATGTAACTTGGAGAGCAGCTGCGCAGCAAGGGAGGGGTAGCCCGTGCGTTGTTGCTGCTCATTGCACAGTGTCAGCTGCATTGGCAAGTGGCTGCACTCACTTTGTCCCTGTTCAACTCCCCTAATGACCAAAAAACACAGCGAGAAGACTCTTGCTCCTCTCAGACTAGAAACAGACTGATCGATGATGGTTGGTTGCTGCGGATCACGCGACAAACAGGAGAGAGTGAACAGTGGCAACTCGCCCCCTAAGTTACATGACAAGCACAATAGTGATTAGTGGAAGGCAGGTTAATCGGGGCATGGACAAAGCACTCGTTACATCTTTACTTTCTTTTACATCCTCTACATTTTTCAAGGGCCACCCGAAATCCTTTGGCAGGACATAGGTTGTGTAGGCCTAATTTACACAGTGCCTACTATATGCCAGGAACTACTGTAAGTGCTTTATAAATATTCTTTCATTTAATCAGTTAATAAACCATACAAATATAATAAAAACACCAAAATTATTACCTAAATTAATTTACTTATTTGGTGTCATGCTAAACCATAGGATTACTTTACAGAACTAGAAAAAATAATAATGAAATTCATCTAAAGGAACAAAAGGTCAAGAATCTTAAGGGAAATAATGGGAAAAGTTTCAGCTTTTCAGATTTCAAACTATATTACAAAGCAATAATCACCAAAATGATTTGGAACTGCTTAAAAAACAGAAAGGTTCATCAATGGAACAGATCAGGTACAGAACATACTGAAGCAAACCAGTCAGATAAATTCAGACCCCCAACTACCAGGATAAGGATTCATTATCTGACCAAAACTACTGGAAAAAACTAGACAGAAATCTAGTAGAAGTTAGGTTTAGACTAAAATCTATCACCATGCACCAAGGTAAGCACCAAATGAATACCTGACCTAAATACATAAGGTCATATATCAAAACCAATTTAAAGGTACAAGGAAGAAATTATCTGAGATCTATGAATAGAGGAATAGTTTATGACCAAAGAGGGGATAGAAAGGATCACAGAAGATAAAATGGATGGTTTGGAGTACATAAAATTTTTAAATTATTACACAAACAAAACCAAATTCAGCTAAGATTAGAAGGAAAATAGTCTTTGTGGCAAGTTTATCTGCTAAATGTCTCATTTCCAAGATATATAAGGAACCAATTCAAATCTTTAAGAGCTATTCCCTGAGAAAGTCAAAAGACAGGCAACAGGCAGTTTTCAAGGGAAGAAATCTAAGCTATCAATAGCTACATGAAAAAGTGTCCCAAATCACTAATAATTCAAGAAATGCAAATTAAAGAAATTCTCAGACCCCACCTCATCATCAGAACAGCAAAGTCAACAAAAAAAAATGGAAAATGAGAAATGTTGCAGGGGTTTTGGAAAACAGGCACACTGATGTACTGCTGCTACAGCTGTGAATTTGATACATTCTGGAAAGGAATATGGAACTATTCAAAGAAAGTTAGTAAGCTGTGCTTAACTCTTTGACCCATGATACCACTACTACACATTTACCCCAAAGACATGTTAAAAAAAAAGAAAAAGACATCATATAAAAATAAAGCAACTCTTTTTTAGTACCCAAAGACCTAGAAATTAAGGGGGGAGGGCACCCACCAAATGCAGAATGAACACATTATGGTATATGAAGGTAATGGCATATTTTGCCGTAAGAAATCATGAAAGGGATGGTTTCAGTGAAACCGTGAAATTATGAGGAATGAAGTGAGCAGAACTAGGAGAATAAGTCATACAATAACAATAACAACATATAAAACAAACACCCCTGAAAGTCTAAGAATTCTGATCCAAACACTGATCAACCATGATTCTAGCGGAGTGATAATAAAGCATGCCACAGACCTCCTGAAAGAGATGATGGATTCAACATGTAGAATAAGACATATTTTGGATATGGTCACTGTGGGAATTTGCTTTGCTTAACTATGCATATTTTTACAAATGTTCTAATGGTGGATGAGGGTAGGTAAGGGGGGGGACTGATTTATAGCTAACTGGGACAAAAATAACATTTGATTTTTAAGTTAAAAAAAAGAAATTTTGGTGGTTTTCCCCCTCTCCTACAATAATGAAGAGGGATTTACGGTGAGCCATCAGAACTGTCCTGACTAGGCGTCCTCATAATAAGTAGCATGCATTTACTAGGCATATGGCTAAGGTTAGGCTAGGAGTCATGGGACAAAACAAAAGTCATTGGTCCAGGGGCAGCTAGGTGGCACAGTGGATAAAACTCCAGTCTTGGAGTCAGGAGGACCTGAATTGAAATCCGACCCGACACTTGACACTTACTAGCTATGTGACCTTGGGCAAGTCACTTAACCCCTACTGCCTCACCCCTCCACTCCTCCCAAAAAAGTCATTGGTCCACGAGTACTAAACCTTTAATCCCGTTACTTTACCACTTACTAATAAACTACCAAATAATGCTGATTAAAAATTCCCAACTTAGCAGGCTAACCTTCCCTCTCCTTAACCCAACACATATACACAACAATATCATTCTGATATGCTAAGTCATAATTAAGAGAAGTGTTAGAAAGGCTTAAATTAACCTTGAAAACAAAAGAAAGATAATTTATTGTTTTTTCTAGGCTTTTATCAGTTTACGAACCAAAGTGTTAAATGTATACAGAAACTCCTCAATTCCATATCCATGATGGGTAAGTACCTAGTTGATTAACTTTAGCTACAGTATCAAATATACAAAACCCATCACTTTATAATTGACACATTATTAGGTATGAATCAAAGCAAACTAGATAAAGCACCCTTTCCCCCATTTGAGCTAACAGCTTAGGTTATTCATATACATATAAAATAATTTTCATTTTCCCAAATGTGCAAAATCACACTCCTCCCCATTGTTTACAACTCTGTTCAAGACACACCTTTTTCTAGAAAGCCTTTGCTGATAAACACCAGCTAAGTAAAAACCACAAACTTCTATTATGTATTCACATATCAGTTTACTGGATAATGTTCACTCTAATTCCATTTATGTCTACTTCATAATGAGGTCAAAGGCAAGTACATTATAATTTTATCATCACAAGAATTTGCACCAGAATTAGATTACAGAACCTCTACAGTGCTAGAATGAAATATCCAAGATGTTAACAGATACCTTCTGCTTATGTACCTATCAATGGCCTTAATAACTACTCGTTTCTTGTTTTCTCCCCAATTAACATGTGATTTTAGTCAAAATGAGGGGCAGTAAAACTTACTAAATTTCAACAATTAAAATACGCTGATCCAAAACCTCTGGCAGAGAAAATAAAAATAACATAGATGATTTTACCACATTGCTAATCACACTTGATTTCATAGGCTGTTGTAAACAATTTCAGGTATGGTTGTTTTAGACTAAATCTACTATGATATCAATAGCATACAAAGTAATTATAATGATAAAACTTGGCGACTGGAGCATTGATAATCAAATATAAGAATCTCGGCAGTGTTTTTCTCCTACAAGAGTTACTTCTGAAGTTAAAAGACATCAAATCTAAAAGCCTGACAATTCTTCCCAGCTACAATGCTGGGAAAAAAGTTAGTTGTTCTCTGCTGTCAAATTCTGATGCATCCATTATATCATAATTTCCATCTGCAAATATTAGAATATATAATTAAAGACATTATTAAAATGCTACCTCCCCTTATTGAGACAATTTAGGACAATTTAGAAATAACTAATGTTAAACAGATGTTGGCTTGGGGCCAAAAATACTTCTGAGTAGTTTTGAGTTAATTAGGCAACTTCATTTGAACTTCCTTTGTTCGGAAATATTTCTAGCCAGCTCTGAAATGCGGATAAAAGTAATCATCTCTATCACAAGTAAATGCTTCATAAATATCTCCAACTAATATTGGTTGTTTTTCTCCCCAGGGTTTGAATTTAAGTATTTACTTACAAAAGCAGCCTAGTGATAAATCTTTGACAATGCTTTCATAAATCAGAATGTGAACATTAAGCAAAAAAACCCAAACCTTCAATTAAAAAATGAATTTAAAATAAAATAATGACATTAGGAAGTGTGAAGCACTATGCTGGAAATATGAACATATGGTCCAACTGGATTCAAACATTTCTTTACTGCTTACTATGCACAAAGCACTAGGACAGAAATTAGAGATTCAATATTAAAAAGATGACAACCCCTACCCTTAAGGAAGTTATATTCTGCTGATGTAGATAAAACATATACATATACAAGTATAATACAAGGTAAGGTGTGATGCCAGAAAATGAGGAATCCAAAGTACTCGAGGATAGGAAAGACAGAATACTTTCATTTGGGAAGAAGGAGGTTTAAAACCAGATCACTGGTTCTAGTGCCTGTTTTCCAACTCTAATTTCACTGGTGTTCTTTTCACCACACCACTCTGCCTCCTAAACAAGCAAGCCCCCATGTGCTCAAGTATCCAGAGATTTAGTTATGAAAAGGAAGGAATTTGAGGGTGGGAAGCAAATTATGACTTCCTGCTGGTAGACTCTAAGTCATACTGCAGTTATTTGTAGTGTGATATGCAGTCTTCATTCACTATTGAAGGGATTATACGTAATACTTGCTGAATTATTTGGTCTAAAAGGTTAAATGACAACACTGGTACCAATAAGTTAAAACGAATCAAAGGAGAGGGATCAAGAATGGACCTGTGATTTCATTGAGAACTTCCAAATAAGTATACCAATCAATGCACATTATCACCTTTGCAATCTATAGTCTTGGAGTTACCTAGAACACCACAAGATCAGGTGATCTGGTCATGGTCAGTCAGTATGTATTAGAGGTAGCACTTCAACTCAGATCTTCCTGGCTTCAAGGCTACCTCACTATCCATTACACTACACTGCCTCTCTGTGAAACAAATGAGGATTTATTTAAATTATTTGGCAATATGGATGCCACTCTCTATACATGTATCTTAGGTTCTACTGCCCAAAGACTGTTAACAGATAAAATGCCACTGCTTAGATTTTGTGTACATCCAAATTGCTTTTTTATTTTAGCTAATAAAAGCTGAAGAATGTACTGAATACATACTTGGTGAAGTACAGGAATTTTTTTGCCAGTTTCAAAAAGTCTAATAAACCAGAAGGAATAGTGTTCTCTTTACATTGTGCATTTACAATGAAATATTTCATAGAATGTGTTCACTGCTAACAAGAAAAGCTTGAGGTCACTGTAAAAATGGTCGGTTACAGTGCTCATCAAATGTCTGTTTGTCTTTAGACAAACTGCCACACTCTGGATATTCAAGTATGATACCTTTGCTAAAATATTAAATTAAACAAAACTTCTTCTATGGCAACTCAATAGCAGTTTATACCAATTAAACCTTAATATGTAAAATTTAATTACTTCAGAAATGGTCCATCATTAAACCCACAAATTTTAATGGAATGATAGCTTAAAATGAGACCCCTGAGAATATGGCTTAGGAGGGCTAACATTTTTGTACAAGATATGTTTGACTGAATTAATATGGTATCCCAAGTAACTTCCCAGGAACTAAAGGGAAGTCTTTCTCAGTCACTGTTAATCAATATACATTAAAACCTCACTAAATTCATAAAAATGATCACAAGCAGGAGAGGTCCAAGATAATTTGTTAAAAAATACAAATTATGGGGCAGCTAGGTGGCACACTGAATAAAGTACCAGCCCTGGAGTCAGGAGGACCTGAGTTCAAATGCGGCCTTAGACAGCTGACCCTCACTAGTTGTGTGACCCTAGGCAAGTCACTTAACCCCACTGACTAGCCCCCCCCAAAATATAAATTATTAAATTACCATTCTTTCATGTGGAATGCATATTATAAATGTCAATTTATATGTCTAATATGCAAAAATTAGTGAAAATTAGAGAAAAATTAGTGAAAACAAGGTAATTCACAATAGGCCCAAATTACATAATAGTGCATCAAATATAAAATTCTTTTAACATACAAGAATAGCTGGACTCAGATGCTAAAGACATGTTGAAGGATTTCTTAAATTTTTGAGCCCTCAGTTTGAAAAGCTACTAATTTTAGACTGGATTCCCATTACTCATAAGATACTAAAAATTTGCAGAGGAAAAAATTTTTAACATTTTTTTTGTTCAGTGAGGACATGTTTTCCTTTTTGCAAATTCCAAATTGAATTTGTGAGGTTCCACTACATTAAAATACTTTCGTGATAAACAAGAGGTTTCATGTTACTCTAAAGTAAAAATTTTACAATAGATTCTCTGTTAAAAGGGTCTGCTACCCTAGGGTCTGCTAACTGAAAAAACACTAATCACTAAATAATTAGTTCATGGTTGCGTCTGCAAAATCCACTAAGAATAAGTTCTCAGAATATTAATCATAACTTTCTAATAATTCCACACTTACTACAATTAAATACAAAAACCATTTCATTTTCTGTCTACCTCAAATTCTTGTAAATGTAGTAATAATCAGTTTGAGAAAGCAAAAAATTCCACAAATTTAAAACACCGACCTTTATATATGCACTCGGATAAATCTTATGAACAGCATCTCCTGGTGCTCGCCCAGCTTCTCTGTCTAAGTAGTAACTCTGCACAAACACTGCATGATCACTGAGGCACCTAACCCAAACATCACCTTCACCTTTACATTCCAACTGCACACCCTTGCCTATGTGCAACCTTAAAAAGAGGGAAAAGAAAATTAAATTTTAATGTATTTTCACATTTTACCAAAATCTGTTTTTAACACATTTTAATTAATGCTTCTTTTATCTTATTCCTGAGAAATTATCTCTCATATTACCAACCAATGCTTAATTGAGATTAAGATTTTTTTTCTTTTTATTTCCTTATTCAGAAGTAAACCCCTGTAGGTTAATATAGGCAGCCTTCGAAGGACATTACTGACCTTGCCCAAAAATGTACCTCACCTAGGCCATCTTACCTAGGTGGAATTGTTACCCCACCCAATTAGAAAAAACCCTACAAAAAGAATCCAATCTAGGTGAATTCCAGCCCATTGTGTTCTACTCAGGCTGGGGGTGGTGGTGGTGGTGGTGGTGGTACCCAGATTCTTTGTCTAGATTGCCAGAGGCTGGGGGTGGTCTAGGAGTAAGAGTAACATAATCAAAGTCATTTCCCCTGCCCCTCACTAGAACAGGTCCACTTCTCATTATAATATTCATCCTTGGGGCAGCTAGGTGGTGCAGTGGATAGAGCACTGGCCAAGTCAGGAGGACCTGAGTTCAAATCTAACCTCAGACCAAACAATTGAGATGTACTAACTGTGTGACCCTGGGCAAGTCACTTAACCCCAATTGCCTTAAAAAATAATAATAATAATATTCATTCTCTCATTGTTAACCAATCAGAGTTGATTGCCCCTGTCGGGAACACCCACTCTTCCAAGGGTATATAAGTGTCAAGAGGCCTTCCAGGAGAGGTCTTTCATTTAGAGAGAAGGCCAAATGATCATCCTTTTATTAATTATTCACTAGCCAAATTAATAAAATTATTAATTACCCAGAAATAATGTCTCTCGAATTTTTCATACATCTCATCACTTAACCTAATAAATTAAACTAAAGAATTCCAAATTACTTAGCCATTTAACGACAGAACTAAAATTACAGAAAGTCACATACATTTTTTAAATGTTATGTCCCTGATATCTACCTCACTACATAAAAGCCCATATAATCTATATAGAAATGTAGGCCTCAGAAAAAACAAGAGTGGATAGAGCTCCAGCCCTGGAGTCAGGAGGACCTGAGTTCAAATCTGATCTCAGACATTTAACAGTTACTAGTTGTGTGACCCTGGGCAAGTCACTTAACCCCAATCGCCTCATCAAAAAAAAAGGAAAAACAAAAACAAATTTTATTCTGCCAATATGTTTACATTCATTTTTGCTATGTTACCTTGCTCTTTCAATGGCTTCAGTTCTGTGAACGTTCGAGAGCTGACCCAAGCAAAATCGGTCTCCTCCAGATGGGTCCACATATCCATCAACAGTAACAATTGGGCAGCTTGAAGGAACTTTAAATGTCTCTCCTACCTGAACGTCCATTTCAAAGTAAGCAATTGAACACCAATATTCAGGAGCTGTCAGAGAAAACAAGTGGCAGAAAAAAAAATTGTGAACATGAACAAAGAGACATTGGAATGACTTCCACATCCATGAAGTAATTATAGCTAAAACTCTTCCAGGGAGCTTCTGGACCACTACAAAATCCATTCAAAGGAATGAATATTAGCAATACACAAAAAAGTAGGCATTTTTAGCTCTTGAGATTATAAACAAACCAACAAAAAAAGGTATTTTAAAATTTTCAGAGAAGCATGGTTTTGTAAAACTATCGAGTATCCAATGTGTACAGGGCAACATACCTGTTGTTCTAGTAAGTTATGAAGAATGGAGAAGACTCAAGTCCCTATCTCTAGGTATTAAATAAACTAATAGCTAACATACCTAAAATGAAAGGGAGCTAAAGAAATAATTTTTCCATAATGATGCCAATGATTACATGAAAGAGTTTTTCAACCCCTTTTCAGGAGGCCCTGAAAATATTTCTTAGAATAAACTAAGCCTAAGCATTTCTGGAGGAAATGCTGATTTTTACAATAATCAATATGGTATGTGTAATGAATACACTAATAGATTAGACTTTTCAGAATTGCCTCTCTTGTGGAAGAGCTCACAATGCAGCTTGAACTGATCACTGGCATCCTTCTGCCTGCATACCTGAAGCAAAGTAAACCAAAGACTGCACAACCTGTCCTGTCACAGAACTCTCGTCCTGTGACCTACCAAGTAACAACCCCCAAGGACTCGAGCAATATTGCTCCCACAAGACTCCAGAATTGTTGAATTGTTCTCCATTTGAGGGTTTGTCATGGGAAACCACTCTGGCCCTGGGAAGGATTGTTTGTAATCCACCTTCCCACTTGTGATTTATGTATATAACCTCTGTCTTCACTTCAGCAAAGTGGAATTCTGATCAGGAGAATTCCCGATTTGCAACTCTGTTTCTCATAATAAAACTAATTAAACAGCTACCTGATTATTGGCAGTTTGTCTCTGGTCTGCTGTTTCGTCATTCTCAGGTTAGAGACTGGCTCAGTAAAATCCTGTTAACACATTCTAAAATTTGAACCTTTCGTTAGGGTGCAGAAATCACAGGGGAGAAATTCAAAATTCTTGTTCCAAGATGGCTTTTTCTATCCCTCATTTAATATTCACATGGAATATTATAAGCATTCTCCACGTTAAGACTGAATTAAACTACTAAAAACAAATTACTGAAAGTATAGATGAATATCCTTCTTCCTTGCCTCCATTCAAGACTATTATATGAAAAACTGGCATTTTAAAAAATAGTTTGTCAATCAGCAATAGGGTTGGGAGATCCTGAAGGCTACTTTGTGGTTAAATGCAAAGTTATGGCTAGTGTGGTCATGCCTTTATTGGGCTCTGCTGAATATACTAAATACACTAAAAAACCTCAGTTAACTGAGAAATTTGTTAACTGCTCAAAGACATTGGGATAACTGATAAAGAGGAAAAAGTCTTATAGAAAATCTAGTCAAATTCCTCCCCAATTGTTAGTCAAGATCCACAGTCTCTTGAATTACTTGAACAATTTCGGAACAATCTCACTGAGCAGTCCATTTCATCACAACTGTTAGAAAATCCTTCCTTATACTGAGCTGAAATTCACTTCTCTTTAACATTTGCTTAGGTATGCTCTTTGGACTCAAAGAGAATAAGACTAGTTCTTCTTTCTAACAGATACTATGCTCTATACTATGCTCCTATAGCTACTGGAGCAATGGGATTTATAGTCAGACAACCTGGATTTGGATCCTAACAATGTTGCTTGTTGGCTATGTGATCTAGGAAAATGACCTAGTTTCTCTATGTTTCTTTTTTTTATGGGGGCTGAACTACAATGAACTAGGTCCCTTCAGGCTCAGGCATTCTATTACCTAAGTATTAAACCTTCTATTACCTAAGTATTAAACCTTCTTTTATCCAAGATAAAGACTTTCACACTAACACTACTCCTGCTTAAGCTGTTCAACTGATCTTCACATAAAATGGTTTATGTCCCTTCTACATCCTAATCATCCTCCTCTGGAGGCACTCAAGTTTGAAAAGATTCTCCTTAAAATGTGAAGCCTATAAAGGATCATATTCCAGATGTAGTCTAACTAGGGAAGAAGACATAAGTACTACCATTCTCCCTATTCTTGAATATCATGTTCTACTAGCCTGTAACAGCTTTTTTTGATAGTAATATCATGCTATTGACTTATACGGAGCTTAAAACTAACTCCCAAAGCCTCAGATGAACTTTTAAGTCATTTCTGCAGTGGATTTTTTCCCCCCTAATATGATGTCTCCCCTCTAATATGAGGAAGGAATAAATTTCATTCTTTTGCCAAAATGGAGTAGCCCTTTCTCAGAAAAATGTGATACCTATAGATTAAATCTCATTAAAATAAACTTCAAGGGAATGGACTAGAATATTATAGTATTGAACATTGTTTGAAATAAGTTAAGTCTTAGTAATCTATTGGTTTTACAGAGCTTTACAATTTGCCAGAATTTGCAGTTTAGGTGATAACACCAATTCAATTCAATTCAATTCAAATATCTACCATGTGGAAAACACTGAGAATACAAGAGCAAAAACAACAGTGCCTACCCTTAAAGAGTATGTTCTACAGGGAAAATACAACCTGAAAAAAATTTTTAATAAACATAAAGTATATAAAATAATACAAAATAATTTCAAGAGAGTTCTAGTAACTGAAGGAAAATGAGGAGAAGTAAGGAAAAGTAAGAAGTGGTACCTGAGATAAGCCTTGAAGGAAGCTAAGGACTTTAAAAAGAAGAAGGGAAGGGAATACATTCTAGGGCAATTTGCCCAGATGATATTTGAACTGAGTCTTGAAAAAGGTTAGAGAGAGCAAGAAGACAGAGGTGAAGAGGGAGAGTGTTCCAGGGATAGGGGTTAGCCAGTGATAAGTTGGGAAACCAGAATATCATGTGCAAGGAACAACAAGAAGGCTAGGGTTTGCTAGATAATAAAGTAGAAGGAGGGAGAGAGGGAAAAAGAAGGAAGGAGAGAAAACACACCTTTAAGTGTGTGTCAATGTGCATTCTCTACCTTAGAACCGAGAAGGGGGGCAGAGTACAGAGATTAGGATCCCAGAAGCACAACTTACCACTTTAGTGTCCCAAAACGTAAGACTGCTAGAAAAGATAGGCAAAAAGCTACTGCTGAGCAAGATTGTTAGTTGTCTCACTCTAGTCCTAAAAAAGAGCTCACTGCTGGTACTCCCATTCCCTGATCCTTTGCTGAGTAACAATAACTCCAGCAAATGCAGAAATAACAGAAGATGGGCGTTGGGGTGGGGGAAATGTGACACAGTCAAGTTATGAAATCTTTCCCAGTCTCTCTCTCTGGCAGAGAAGGAGAAGATATATGTAAATAGAAGTAAAACTATAGATTAAGAGACTACAAGCTAAAAGTTCAGAAGAAAACAAGTATGCAACTAATAAAGAAGGAAATTTAGAGCTCTCAAAAAAAAAACCTGGGAGAACAAATAGCTTATAATAGAAGATAGAAAATTTCGGAGGGGGCGGAGCCAAGATGGCAGAGGGAAAGCAGTGACTTGCTAGAGCTCTTCCCCAAACCCCTCCAAATACCTATAAAAAAATGGCTCTAAAAAAATTCTAAATCAGCAGAACCCACAAAAAAACAGAGTAAAACAAATTTCCAGCCCAAGACAACCTGGATGGCTGATCGGAAAGGTGTATTGCGCCGGCTGGGCAGGGGCACACAGGCCGCAGCGAACCTGGAGCAGGCCTCAGAGGACTGAATCCCGGGCAGCTGTGGCAGTTTCCAGACTTCTCAACCCAGGAACGCCAAAGACAACCTGGAAGGCCAGTGGGAAAAGTCTGTGACTGCGGTGAGAGAAGAAGCAAGGTCTCAGCCGCAAGTCCAGACTCGTGGCAGTGGCTGTGTCCTGAGCTTCCAGCCTACAGACTGAGGGGGAATCGAGTGTCTGATCAGAGGGGAATTGCAACGATCTCTTTGCCAGTGCAGAAATCTCTTGCTTTGCCCAGGCTTGGATCTGGGTCACAGTTCTAAGGGGTGGTCCTGGGGCGAGGATGAGCGCTGGCATGGAGCTTGTTGTGGCAGTGGAGACGAAACACCTCACCCCTTATCATAGCACCTTGGAAGAACTGATACTTTTCAGGTCCCTAGAAGTGTCTCTGAAAACAGCTGTACAAACCCCTGAAGCTTGGGACAGTACATTCTCCACATTGGAAACAGACTCTTACTTTAACAAAGAGTTTAAAACTCAAGTAATTGGTTGGGATCATGAGCAAGCAGTGCAAAAGAGTCACACTATATTATCTTACTTTGGTGACAAAGAAGATCAAAACATACAACCAGAAGAAGAAAACAAAGTCAAAGCTCCTACATCCAAAACTTCCAAGAAAAATATGAATCAGTCCCAGGCCTTGAAAGAGCTCAAAGGGGATTTTGAGAAGCAAGTAAGAGAAGCAGAGGAAAAACTGGGAAGATAAATGAGAGTGATGCAAGAAAATCACGAAAAGCAAGTTAACAGCTTGCTAAAGGAGACCCAAAAAAATACTGAAGAAAATAACACCTTAAAAAATTGCCTAACCCAAATGGCAAAAGAGGTCCAAAAAGCCAATGAAGAAAAGAATGCCCTAAAGAGCAAAATTGGACAAATGGAAAAGGAAGTCCAAAAGATTACTGAAGAAAATACTTCCTTAAAAATTAGATTAGGGCAATTGGAAGCTAGTGACTTTATGAGAAATCAAGACACTGTAAAACAAATCCAAAAGAATGAAAAATTAGAAAACAATGTGAAATATCTCATTGGAAAAACAATTGACCTGGAAAACAGATACAGGAGAGAGAACTTAAAAATTATTGGACTATCTGAAAGCCATGATCAAAAAAAGAGCCTAGACATCATCTTTCAAGAAATGATCATGGAAAACTTCCCTGATATTTTAGAACCACAGAGAAAAATAGAAATTAAAAGAATCCACCGGTCTCCTCCTGAAAGAGATCCCCAAAGGAAAACTCCTAGGAATATTGTAGCCAAATTCCAGAGCTCCCAGGTCAAGGAGAAAATATTACAAGCAGCCAGGAAGAAACAATTCAAGTATTGTGGAAACACAATCAGGATAACACAAGACTTAGCTGCTTCTACATTAAGGGACCGCAGGGCACGGAATATAATATTCCGGAGAGCAAAGGAGATAGGATTACAACCAAGAATCACGTACCCAGCGAAACTGAGTATAATTCTTCAGGGGGAAAAATGGTCATTCAGTGAAATAGAGGACTTTCAAGCATTCTTGATGAAAAGACCAGAGCTAAAAAGAAAATTTGACTTTCCAATACAAGACTCGAGTGGAACACGAAGAGGTAAACAGGAAAGAGAAATCATAAGAGACTTATTATTAAGGTTGAACTGTTTACATTCCTGCATGGAAAGATAATATTTGTAACTCATGAGACCTTTGTCAGTATTACGGTAGTTGAAGGGAAAAAATTATATGTATGTATATATATAGATATATAGATATATATAGATATATATATAGATACAGATAGATAGATAGATAGATGGATAGGTAGATAGAGGGGGAAAAAAAGAAAAAAAAAGAAAATTTCACCTAAGTAGTGGACAACCTGTAAAATAGAATGGAGAAAAAACTAAAAATTCAATAACAGAAAATATTACAGCAAAGTCAAAGACTGAAAAAATTAGAATAAATAAGTTATCAAAAATTGTCCTGAAAAAGACTAGGAAAGAATTTTAAAATCACTGAGTTCCCTGAGAACTGTGACAAAACAAAAACCTGGATACCATAAAAGAAACCTGTCCAGAACTACAAAGCCAATCCACTTGAAGGAACTCCAAGTTTAAGAAAATCAGAAATATCACAGTCAAACTCCAGAACTTCAAAGTCATGAAACAGTGTGAAGGCAGTGTCAGTAGATCAAAGAGTATGTAGATGGAAATAAGGTGAAAAAACACTGGAAAGGATGTAGAAGCTAGGTTATGAAGGATTTGAATGCCGAACAGAGGATTTTGCATTTGATCCTGGAGGCCAAAGGAAGCCACTGGAGCTTATAAAGTAGGGTGATGACATGGTCAGACTGCAGTTTAAGAAAATCACTTTGATGGCTGAATGTGTAATGGATTGAGATGAGAGGGAAAACAGGCAGGCAGACCTGCCAGCAGGCTATTGCAATAATCATGCATGAAGTGATGAGGACCTACACTAGAGTGGTGGCAGTGTCAGAGGAAAGAAGGGGGCTTATTTGAGAGATATTACAAAGGTGAAACTGATAGACCTTGTAAACAGACTGGATATTCAGCGGAGGGGAGAATACATGAGAGATAGCAACCAGTCAAGGATGACTTCCAAACTGTGAGCCTGAGAGACTGGAATGATAGTGTTGACTTCTACAGTAAGAGGGAAAGGAGGTGGGTGGGTGGATGGGTAAGGGCTTAGGGGAAAGATAACAATTTCTGTTTTGGATATGTTTAGTTTAAGATGTCCACCGGACATCCACTTCTGAGGTGTTTGAAAGGTAGTTAGTGATGCAAGATTAGAGGTTAGCAGAGAGTTTAGGATATGAAAGATAAAGAATCATCAGCATAAAGATAGTAATTAAATCCATGGAAGCTGATGAGATCACCAAGTGAAGCAGTATAGAGGGAGAAAAGAAGAGGACACAGGACAGAACACTGAGGGACACCTATGGTTAGAGGGTTCGATCTGGAAGAGGATCCAGCAAAGGAGACAGAAAGAGCAGTCAAATACAAAGGAGGCTAAACAAGAAAGAACCGTGGTCCAAAAACCTAGAGAGAAGAGAGTATCAAGGAGGAGAGAGTGATCAGCAGTGTCAAAGATTACAGTGAGGTCATGGAGAAGGAGGACCGAGAAAAGGCCATTAGATTTGGCAACTAAGAGATTATTGGCAACTTTGGAGAGAGAAGCTTCAGTGAAACAAGGTCAGAAGTCAGACTGTTAAAGAGCTGAGAGGAGAGTGAGAGGAGAGAAAGGAGGCACTAACTGTAGATGGTCTTTTTGAGGCATTTAGCTACAAAGGACAAAAGAGATATGAGACAACAGCAAGGATGGAAAGATCAAATGAGGGTTTTTTAAGGATGGGGGAGACATAGGCATGTTGTGGGCAGTAGAGAATAAAGAGGGTGTTACAAAAAGAAAAAGTAAGGTCAAGACTCAATGATAAAAAGAGGGGGAAGAGGATTGAAATTATATGGTTCAAACTATAGATTATTAGTACTGAGTTCATTTCCTTTCCTCACATTTGTTCTGGTGGAGAAAAGACATGATATATACTTTCCTTATATATGTAGCAACCATGATTTCAGAAAAACTTCTTTGAAAATAAATCTTTAAAGAGTTAAACAGGGAGACTTCGTTGTCATTGTTGTTAATGAGTTAAACAGGGAAATTACATAATGTTTAAGGGGAATAAAGATAATAAAACATATATTCCCTCAGAACTCTATCATCATGGCAGGGGTGGGGGGTGGAATGTCAAAGACAGAGTCTAATTAGACACAGGACCTAGAATTGATTTGTTATGCTTTGATCATCTTAAAAGAAGAATGAAAAAGATGGAAGAGGTATATACTGGGAAGTGGTGGGAAAGAGACAGAATGAGGAAAATTACATAAATGGAGTATGCAAGTAGAAGTCTATACAACAATGAAGCAGGGTGAGGAGCAGTGGGTAACATTTGAATCTCTCACATGGATCAGTCAAAGGAGTTAAGAATACATATACATACATATTCAGTAGAGTTCAGTAATAAATTTCAGCCATCAGGGAAACAGGAAGAAAAGGAGTTAAAGGAAGGGAGGATATGGAAGGAATAAGAGGGAAGACAGATCAAGGGAAGGATTAGTCAGGTGAAAAACAAACATTTAAAGAGGGGGTGGGAAACAAAGAGAAGGAAAATCTAAGAGGAAAGAAGGAAACATACATTCATTAAGCATCTATTACATGCTAAGCCCTTTACAAATATCTCATTTGTTCCTCCTCAGAGTTAAGTGCTATTATTATCCCCATTTTACAGCTGAGGAAACTGAGGCAGACAAATATTAAGTAACTTGCCCCCAGTCAGACAGCTAGTAAGTGCCAGAAGTGAACTTGAACTCAGGTCTCTTTGACTCTAGGCCCAGCACTCTATCCACAGTACCACCTCTCTAGAGAGCAAGACAGACAAAAATACACAATTAACAGTAACAATTGTGAATGTGAATGGGATGAACTCACTCTGAAAATGGAAGAGGATAGCAGAATGGATCAGAAACTAGAATTCAACAATATGCTATTTACAGGATTCATACTTGAAGCAGAAAGATACACAGAAAGGAAAAAGGACTGGAGCAGAATCTATTATACTTCAGTTAAAGTAAAAAGGGCTGGGGTAGCAATCATGATCCTAGACAAAGCAATAGCAAAATTAATTAAAAGAGATACAGAGAAACTACATTTAATGGGAAAATACCAAAAACAATGAAATAATATCAACATAAAACACACACATGGAATGGCATAGCATCTAAATTCTTAAAGGAAAAAGTCAAATAATTTACAAGAAGAAAGAGACTGTAAAACCTGCAGTGACATTCAGTTTCCTCACAGATCTGGAAAAATCTAACTCCAAAATAAACAAACCAAAAACAAAACCAAAACTGAAGAACTTCAACCAAATTTTAGAAAAGTTGGATATGATATAACTCTAGAGAATATGAGCGGGACTAGAAAGAAGTATACCTATTTCTCTGTTGTGCATGGTATCTTCACAAAAACTGATCATGTAATAGCACATAAAAGCCTCAAATGCAAAAAGTAGAAATTTTAAATGTAACCTTTACCAACCACAACACAATAAAATTATATTCAACATAGGGTCTTCGAAGCAAAGATTAAAAATTAATTGGAAACTAAATAACTTAACTCTGACAAATGAGTAGGTCAAAAAACAAATAATAAAAAGAAACAATAATTTTAATAAAGATGATAAAAACAGTGAGAAAACATACCAAAATTTTGGGGATACAGTCAAAACATTACTTTAAACACTTTCATCAATAAAAGAAAAAAAGCAGATCAACGAATTGGGCATGCAACTAAAAAGCAACTAAAAAACACTAGAAAACTCATAAATTAAAACTTCCCAATTAACGCTAAAATAGAAATCCTGAAAATCAAGAGACATTAACAAAATTGAAAGCAAAAAACTGATAATCTAATGAAACAGATTAATAATCACAAAAATATAAATTGTGAATTAAAAGGACAGGAAAAAGTACTTAAATAAACCTATCTTAGAAGAAGAAGCAAAAAAGCCATAAATAAGATACTTCACCAAGAAACTACCAGAACCAGGTAATCTTACAAGCAGATTCTACCAAATATTTAACAATTAATTCCAATATGAAAATACAAATTGCCCAAATTAACAGAACAAGAAATAGAATACTTAAATAGCCCTCTTAGAAAAACAAACAAGCCATAAATGAAACTCCAAAGAAAAAAAGCCTAAGACAATATGGATTTAAAAGCAAATTCTACTAAACATTTAAAGACCAGTTAATTCCAACACTCCATAAACTGGGGGAAAAAAAACAAAACAGGAAAAGAAAGAGTTCTACTAAATTCTTTCTATGACATAAATATGGTCTTGACACCTAATTCAGGGAGAGTCAACACAGAAAAAGAAAAACAGTAGACCAATTTCCCTAATGTGTATTTATGCAAAAATTTTTAATTAAATATTAGCAAGGAAAGGAGTGTAGTCTATCACAAAGATTATATATATTATGACAAAGCTAGATTTATACTAGGAATTATTGGGAAAACTAATTAACCAAAAAATAAAAAATAAATTATATGATTTTATCAATAGATGTAAAAAAAGTTGTGACAAAATAAAATTCCTGTTAACAACACTAGAAAAGGATAGAAATAGAGCTTTCCTTAAAATCCTTAAAATGACAAGTAATGTCCAGCTAAAACCAAGAGCCAGAATTATCTGTAATGAGGATATACTAGAGGCCTTACCAGTACGATTAGAAGTAAAGCAAAGGTATGCACTATCACCATTACTATTCAAAATATTGTGCTACAAATGCTAGCTATAGCAATAATACTAAAAAAAGAAATTGGAAGAATAAGCATAGCCAATGAGGCAACAAAATTATTGCTTCTTGCAGCTGATAAAATGGTTTACGTAGAGATGCCTAGCTAGTCAACTACAAAACTAAATTAAATAATTAACAACTTCAGTTAAGTTACAGATTATAAAACAAACCACACAAATCCAAGAGAAATTACATTTAAATTACACACACAGTATAAAATACTTGGGAGTCAATATGTCAAAACACACACAGGAACAATATGAACACAATTACAAAACACTCTTTAAACAAATAAAAACAGATCTAAATAATTGAAGAAATAGAAATTGCTCCTGGGCAGGCCAAGACAATTAAAAAAATAGCTACTATCTCTTAGTTTACTTATTCAGACCCATACCAAACAAACTACCAAAGGATTACTTTACAGAACTAGGAAAAAAATGACAAAATTCATCTAAAGGAACAACTGAGCAAGAATGCAGGGAGGGGACAAGTCATTTATATATTCAGAAACTGTACTAAGCATTAGTGTTATCTTTATTTGATCCTCACAATACTGTGAGGTAGTTGCTATTATCCTCATTTTACAGTTGAGGAAACTGAGACAAACAGAAGTCAAGTGACCTGCTGAGAATCACACAGCTGGCAAGTGTCTGAGGCCATATTTATACTCAAGTCTTTTTGATTCCAAGTCCAGTGCTCTATCCACTTTGCCACCTAACTACCTCCATTATCTCTCTAATGAGATGACATAATAAAAAGAATATCAAGCAGATTAAAGAAAAAAAGAAGGGAAGGAAGGGAACCTAGCAGAACCAACCTACAAACTATAATACAAAGCCATAACCATCAAAATAATTTGGGTAAGAAATAGAGTGGTTTGATCAGTAGAACAGATTAGGTACATGATATACAGAAGCAAACACACACAGTAGCTTAGTGTTTGAAAAACCCAAAGATATCAGCTATTGGGCAAGAATTCACTATTCAACAAAAACTGCCGGGAAAACTAGAAAACAGTCTGACAGTAACTAACTATATACCAACATTTCATAACACACAAAAAGATAAATTCCAAATGAGTACATAATTTAGACATAAAGGCTGCCATCATAAACTCATTAAAGGGGCATAGAAGAAATTAACCTTCAGATCTATGGTTAGGGGAAGAGTTCATACCCAAACAAGAGACAGAGAGGTTCACAGGAGATAAAAAGGAGAATTTTAATTACATAAACTTAAAAAGTTCTTGCACAAACAAAACCACTACAGCTAAAACTAGAACAGAAGCAGGAAATTGGGGGGTGGAGGGGAAGGGAGATTGGCAATAACTTTCCCTGAAAGGTGTCATTTCTAAAATACATAGAGAACTTAGATTTAGCAGAAAAAGAGCCATTACCCAACCGATAAAGGGTCAAAGGAGACGAATACGTGATTTTTCAGAGGAAGAAATTCACACTATCAATAGCCATATGAAGAAAAAGTTCTAAATCAGAGATGTCAAACACATAGTCTAAAATACAGCCTGAATGTGGTGGCAAGAACCAGAAATTAAGGGGATTCCCATCAATTGGGGAATGGCTAAACAAGTTGTGGTATATGATTGGATGGAACACTACTGTGCTATAAGAAATGATGAACAGGTTGATTTTAGAAAAACATGGAAAGATTTGCTTGAAATAATGAAAAATGAAATGAACAGAACCAAGAAAATGCCGTATAAAGTAACAGCAATATTGCTCAAAGAGTAACTGTGAACTAAGTTATTCTTAGTATTATAAATACTGAAATCAACTACAGAGAACCTATGAAGGAAGATGCTATGAAAGAACTGATAAATAGAAGTATGTATAGTTCAGTTTTACATACATATATACGAGAGAGAAAGAGAGAGAGAAATGATGGCCTTCTCTAGTGAAGCCACAGGTAGGGAGAGAGGGAGGGAATAAGTTCAGAAACTAAAAAGTAACTCAAAAAATTTTTAATTTAATTTAAAAAAATGAAATAAAATGCAGCCTGCAACACTTCCGAGTGGCCCCAACCACAGTATAAGCAGTTGAAAAATGAGAGAGAAATAAAGAAGTGAAGCTAACTAATAAAGGTGGCACTTTGTTTTGTTTTTAAAGAAATCTGGTTTGAAAGGGAGTAGTGATGTAAGATGACAGCTTGAGGGGTGGAAGCGTTAAGCAAAGCTTTCTTAAAGATAAGTGAGATCTGGGAATGTTTATATGTAGTACAGAAGGAAACAGGAGATGAGGAAATCATTTGGTAGACTACAATGGCTGCAAAGTGTAGATAGACAGACGGAAAGATAGATATCTACGTATCTACGTATATCTACATATATTCATATATACATACACATATATACAGAAGTCTGGTACGACTCTTCTGCCAGTAATCCTAACCCAAAAGAATAGATTTTATTTGAATAGACCCCTTTGGAGTTCAAAGGGATCTTAAAAGATCATCTAGTTCAACTTCTTTAATATTACTGATAGCAAAAGTGAAGTCCTGGATAAACTGATCACAAAGCAAATTAGTAGCAGATCCTAGAGGAGATAACACATCTCCTAATTCCACAGTATTCCCAGTACTAGTTTCAAGGAGTTGAGGTTGACAATAAAAGAAAGCTAGAATAAAAAATTATGTGGTGGCAAATTACCTGACCTCTCTGTACCTCCCAGCCACTCTCTAAGTCCCAATATTACAAAGCAGATGTCTGTCTATATTTGTAAAGAGTTTCCTAAATAGGAGTTCCCTATGCAAATGAAATGACAAGTTCAGTCCAAAACAAAACAAACAAATAAAAAATCTGGGAACCTATTCAAAATCCATTTATGGAAAGGACAGTAACTTTATAGGAAGTCAAATTGATCCTGTGTGACCACCACCAATTCAGCCGCTTGAGAGAAAAAGCAGACCTTCATAAAAATCAGATGCTTTATCTTAGCTTAGAACACTCAGATGAACTTAAGATATCCAGAAGTTGGCTGCTATGGGTCTAGCTAAAGTGGAGATCTTGACACAGAGGCTGAGTTAGGAAAGTTGCACAACAAATTCCTGTTCAGGATTTGCACCACTCAAAACATTTACTTCCATCTACACCTCTTCAAAAGGAAACATTTTTATTTTATTTAGTAACAAGTTCCAGTTAGCAATACTGATCCAGATGACAGATGATACAATATATCCTCAGTAAAAGTGGGGAACTAGAAATGCCCAACTTTGCATATGCTATCAGATTCTGTTGCTGAATGAGTTGGTTTTGCTTAACTCCCTTTGTTATGAGGGAGGGTCTCTGGGATGGGAAGACAATACTGAGAAATGACAGTGGTGCAAGAAAACTTTAAATAAAACCTGATCAATAAAACTTAAAACAAGAAAAATTCCAGTTAGATAAGTTTCTTGAATGTTCAAGCAGAACCACTACCTCACATAGCCTAAGAAAGTAAAATGTCAGATTCTTTTGCTTTTCAGTAACCACTTCAAAATTTTTCATTGTTCTTTAACTACAGTCAGTCTCTCCATTCTACTCTGAAAGATGCTCTTCCACTACTGTGAACTTTATCCATGTTTAATCTGTCACACACATTTACTCATTACAGTTATTTTGCAGAAACCACTCCTCTCTATTCTTTTGAATTAAAAAAAGGCATTCTAGGGGCAGCTAGGTGGCGCAGTGGATATAGCACTGACCTTGAAGTCAGGAAAATATGAGTTCAAATCCAGCATCAGACCAGACACTTGACACTTACTAGCAGTGTGACCCTGGGCAAGTCACTTACACCCAATTGCCTCACCAAATTTAAAAAAAAAAAAAAAAAGGCAGTCTGAAATGTACCAAGGTGACCTTGCATATGGTAACAATTTATGTCAGCTAAGAAACTATTCCTTTACCATAAAGTAAAAAAAATATATCCATTAACAGAAAGTAGATGGGAAAATTTCTTATTTACCTGTGAGCCTATTAGTCGTGTAATATATTTGAGGCCTTTTTAAAGTCATAAAAATAACTAAATATATTTAGAAACATACTTACCAGGATGATTAGAAATGGGAGGCTGGAATGCAATCTCATTGTGAACTGGCCCTAGAGAAACAATAACAAAATTTCAACACCATTAATTCCTGTATAGTCTAAAACTTTGAATAATCCTTTTCTTGTGTACAACTCATTGACCTTCTAAAGATATTTAGTGCATCATCTGAGCTAATGACGTATTTCCAAGAACTGAATTTGTTTTATTATTGAGTAAATATTTTAAGAGATTTGAGTTTCATTCCTTTATATTTTTTCTAACGACTATCACAAAGAATGATCTAAATAATATAAGTCAGTTCTAAATATAAGTTTACTGACTGATAAAAGATCAACTGCCAAAGCTTTTATACATTCACATTCTTGTTAGAGTAATCCTAATCACCCCTCCAGTTCTCACTGATATTTGGTTGAGGGCTTTGCTAGAAATGTGCTTCTCAATCAAATCTATGCTAGGCACCAAGAATATATCTTGGCAGTCCTTATCAGAAGTGCTCATTCTATGCAGATGACTAGCACAGAGGCTCAGCCCTTTGCACTCCAGGATCTTACCATCTAGTTGGTAATACATAACATATATGTGTACACATATATATAAATAATTTGAAAAAGACAAAGACCATTAACAAAACAATAAAATGAATGGAAATTAACAGTGTAAATAACATATAAGTGTTGATACAGGACACAAATTCAGAACTATTAAAAATAAGCAATGCTTACAAAGAAATGTCAAAAGGTAGTTGTTTAGCAAAACAAAATTATAGGTGTTTTAGTCATTTTTTTAAAAATCCCATGATTGAGAAGAAAAGGTTAAGAAGACATCCTGTATCAAAACAAACAAAATCCCCAAAGCAGCTTACAGTAATGTCCAGGATGGGGTGGCATAGGTGGATGATGCTGAAGATGACCATTTTGGTGGTGAGGTATATTAGGCGTATATGCTGTAGTTCTACTTCCAGTCCAGGTGGTAGTACTGTCTAAAAATTAAGATCCAAAGGGATTAGTTTAGATACTACCTATTTTCTCAAGAATCTGAGAGTTTTAAAGAACAGTAACAACCATGTACATACTATGATGGTAAGTAGCTGGTTGAGCAGTAAATCCATTCTGCTGCTGTCCCGGCTGAGGTCCTGAAGCTATCTGCAAAAGTCCTTCACTATGGCTGCCTGTCAATATACTGGTAGGTTGACCTGGAGAAACAACAATTTTTATGTTTACAAAATAAAAAATGATTTGTATCACTGATTTTCTATATTGGATAAAAGACCTACTTTTAACACTATAATTCATCTGCTCTTTCAGGATACAAAAAAGTTCTACTAATCACCACTATAAAAAATAGGCAGAGAAAACCCCTAGAAATCAACTCTTGTTTTGGCTATTTAATAAAAGAACAAAAATCTGAAATAATCCATAAGTAAAACAATTTCTTGTGTCTGAAGTAGGATAAAAAAGATAGTTTTATATTACATAACATCTGGAATAACTTATGGTGGCCTATTTATTTAGAATGCTTAAAAATAAAAAAGCTATTACTATAGTCCAAATGCCATAAAAATCCTCCCAGTCCCTCTGTTATCCACCGTACCTGATCCATTTTGATAACCCCTCTAGAAGCTCTCCAGCTTGCTCCTTGATCCACACCTGGCCTTCTGTTCCAGTTTCCTCAGGACTCTTCTGAATAGAACTCCAAAGTCCCAGGACCAAGAAAACTATGTACTGAGTTGCCAATTTTCCACTTTGAAAACTGACAAATTAACTCTTCTAAAATTCTGATTTTGCTTTCTGTTTCTGGTTGGGTAAACTATGAAAGAATATTAGGAGGATTAAATATTCTGCTGGTACCAGATTAATGGTAATGGCATAGTTTGAGGCTAGCACTAAAGTTGCAGAATAGAAACTAGGGGCAAGTGGGAAGAGAAATTGAGCTAGAGGGAAAAAGCTAAGCTGTTGGAGTTGGTGGACTTAGAGCTGCTAAGAAGCTGGAGCAAGGTTTTGGAGAGAGATAAGGAGAAGAACTATTTCTAATGGGAGATAAGGAAACATACAGAGAAAAAAAGATCAAGATTATGAATCACAGCTTACTCTCCTACCAAGGGATTGCTAACAGCAGTTGCTGTTTAACTACACAACTAAGTCTGACTACACCAGACTATTTTAATGACTGATATGAGCATTTAAAAGTGAAAAAAAGAAACACCTTTTTAATTTCATTCATTTCCAGGAATTTTACTGTGTTTCTGGGCTTAAAACAGTCCAATAATAAAAAGATAATTGTACTTTTCTGTGTCCATTTCTGAAAATAAGTCATTTCCAGTACAGGTATTTTTCTACCCTAAAGAACCTCACCCTAAATATTTTAATCTAGACAATGGAAGTTATAATGCTGAAGAACAACGCCTACCAAGATTTTACCTTTCCTTGCCACCAAAAGAATGTACCAGTGGTTAAGTGGTTTCTCTAAAAGGAAGAAGGGGAATGCCCTCCCCAACAAGAATGTCCTCCTCAGTAAAATACAATGTTAACCTAAGAGTCTGCTTTTTACATTGAAATTTACTATCTAGTTTATTAAAAGGTTTAAAAAAGGACTGTCTTTGAACCACACATAGTATACACATAGTACTAGTAACTTTGGGGGGGGGGGGACTAGCAAAAAAAGATATAAAACGGCTCAAAATTTGAATCAAGAAAAAAACCTACTATTCATATTTGAGAAGCACTTTAATTTTTATAATTTCCTTACCCTCTAGTGTTTTCTACTCAACTAAATCGATGTTCTGTGCAGATGGAGAAAATGAAAGGCTCTATTGTTCAAGTGTCAAATCACAGAATATTCTCCCTCCCCATGCCACAAACAACATTCCCTCAATCTCAAGTGATTAAATTCAAAAGGTAAAAAGAGGAAAATATTCTTCCTATAAAATGAAATAATATCACATTTTAACAATCTGAACAAAAAATAAAACTCAATGTGAAGTTTTTATATCCAGCTAGGCAAAGAAGCTACGTTGTTCCCTCCCAAAGCTCAATTCTTCACCTATTCCCATTAGAAAGAAGAGTATGTAACAATAATAACATTAACTGAAGTTCACTTGATATTTAGAAGAAACTGAAATGCTTAAAAAGTTTATGTTCAAATAATTAGTAAAACTTTCTCTACTGCTTGTTGTCTGGAACTTTAATTTTACATTATTTTTAGGCATATGAAAGAGATAATTTTTTCCCTATTTCCTGATTTATTTACTTATAAGTTCTGTCAAAATACCTTTTGTCTTAAGACCCACATGAGTATTTTCTTCATCCCTTATTTGCTATAATTCCTAGAATTTTTCTCTTAATATAATTCAACAATTCAATTATGAAGCAAGTGGTTTCAGGGAAAAAAACTATTTAAAAAAAGTTTAAGTCAGCAAAAGTAACTATTTCTCAAATACTGAATTTTTGTAGTCCTCAACTAGGACCAAACTGCTCCACATCTGAGTTTTTTAATGTTCTAGTAATTATAAGTGTAAGGCAAACTTCAATGACCTCCTGGAAAGCAAGGACTGCTTTTTGCCTTTCTTATATCCCCAGTTTTTAGCACAGTGCCTGATACATAGTAGGGGATTAATAAATGCTAGTTGACTGACAATAACTAATTCAACTTGCAGATTTTCTGAATTAGAGCAGATTCCAAGTGGAGGCAGAATAAGGGAAACTACACAATAAATACTGCTTTTAAAAACATTAGTGCTATTATTCCTTCAATATATAGCAACCCCACTATATAAACGAAATAGTAGACTTGCTAAAGAAGGAAATTCAGTGTTACCTGAAAACTCAGGATAGCATTTTAGCACCTTATTAATTCCAAAGATCAATTTTTTTTTATCCTGAATGGGTAAATTGCTGCTATGAGCAATGACAGAATCACACTCCTGACCAGATGATGGCCTCTAACAAAGGGACACATACTATGTTTAGATGATGTACTCTTCTTGGCTCTCCACCTGCCTAGCAGCAAACCACTGCTGGCATACAAAGAGTAGTGATCACTGCAGAGCAGTGATAATATAAATATAACTTAAATTGCTGTGGCCATGCCCTTGGTAATAGGTTAGTCCCATAAATTCCATCATCATTTATCATTTCCCATTAAGACAGAATTAGTATAGGTATAGAATTATATATATAAAGAATTTCGTTTTACATTCAATTTCACTAGAATATAACCTATAGAGGAGGTATCTTTATTTCACACATCTGTCAAAATCATCTAGGTTTTTCTCAATTGTGTTTTTTAGGGAGAGCTGAGATCCCCGTTAATATATATTACTGAGTAATCATGATTTTTCCAAAATAATAATAGAAAGTAAATTAGATCACTGGATTAGTTCAATGTTACTATTTCTATCATCATAAATAACACCAAAACAGTTAACAACTTTGAACAGTAAAAAATGTTCTTTAAAAGAACAAATGTTTAAAATTCTGAGACTTCTAAATATCTTGCCTACAACATTATATATTATATTAACAGGGTCATTAACACAAAGCTATAATTCAATATTCAAATCTCAAATATAATCCCACTAATATTTATAAATATCTTTGGCTATATTACAAATTTTAATTTATTTTCCAGGATCAATCTATAGACTAATGAACACTTGTTAGGTGGGTAAGTACCTACTAAGGATACCATGGCAATTCTTTCATTTTAGTGTCTTGGACTTCACATGGAAAATCTGATTACATGAAAATGGTCTAATTTAGGTGATTTTTATTTGCTGATTCGTCATTTTGTATATCACTCACTTGTGGAAGCCACAGGAATGTTGGGAAAGTTAGTGGTGCTGGTAGTGTTAGACTCAGACGGAGCTAACATGGCTGGGTTGGTGTATGTCTCTGAAGATGCACGGTTACTTGGTGGATGCTGTATGGTTTGAATTGAATGTCCTTCAGTGGACAATGATGGCTGTCCCTCAAAGTCATGAACATACTCGTCCTTCACCAACATACTTGATGGAGCTGTATTAAAAGTTAAACAAATTTAAAATCTTATCAAAATAAAATAGTGTAGTAAGCATTAAAAAAAAAAAAAACTATTAAATTCCTGTGGTGAAAACCCTAATCCCAATTAAGAACCATCTTAACCTCAGGGGAGATTACTTATTTAATTATTACTTATTTCTTTGAATATGGGAAGGCATCAGTTAACACCAATGTATAGACTACCTGATCTGTGGGATACCCTGAAGCTTCTTATTGTCTCAAAGTATGTTACTGTAAGCTGTGATCTAGCACTACAAAGATAAATACCATTAAAGCAACTTTCAGATACCTGAGCAACAAAAGAAAACTAGAATTTAACTAATTAATTGACTTGCAACTACCATCATAAGAATAATATGTTTAATTGTTATAATGACACGAGGCAAAGTTTGGGAAAACATGTTTTCTTCTTCTAACTGCAAAGCCAAATGTTTCAAGTCACATCTAGGAAGAGAAATGTATAATTATAACACTTTGCTTTATTATTTAGTGGAGAAGACAGGTAATGTTAACTCCTGATATCTGTAACGTCAAATAAAGTTATAGATGAGTACCATTTTTTTCTCTAAACCTAAAGAGCTTCAGATATCACTACTGCTGGGGTGTGCTACAGCCAGAGCCATTGAGCCAAACGTTAAATTTTCAATGTGAGCGTTTACATCTAGGAAATGCTACAAATCAGGGCTTGATTTATTGTGCTGTTAATTGTTCAGACTTAAGAAGTGATAAAGAATTTGTTAATAATGCAGACTAAACTTAAATGTGGTACTTACTTTGAAGAACCAGTTATTAAATATTTACCAGCACACCCTCTGGGAATCATATAGCCCTATGTAATAGAGAGGTCAAACCAATACTTCTTCCCAGAAGCTAGATAAAAACACGATAAACTTATGATATTATGAACAATTCAATGAAAAACAGCTCCCTGGATGTTCTTTTTTAAAAAATGGAGCTAAATGGGCTATGTGGTTTTTGAATCTTTAGATTCAAATTCAGATTTTCCCACACAAATTCAGATTTTTAAAATTTTTCTTTTAAGATGTAAATTTGTCTCACTTTTCCAAATCAAGAATTTTCTCCACACTAAAACCTAAGAAAGAAAGGAATGGGAATCTGTATCAGGGAAAAGATCACACAGGAGATCAAAGGATACTGTGAGGGGTGGCAGGTCTGGATGAATTACTACTATAGAAGACAAAGTATACCCACAGTTGCACTGTCACAATTTTAAGAGGAGCACTGAATGAACTTTTCTTGGTTTAACAAAACTAAAGTAGGAGAGCATCTCAAATCTGTCATGTCTTCACCAGATTTCCCCTTTGATAATTATAAATGTCACTTAGGTATATTAAAACTACACACAGGCACTAGTGATTCAGCTAGATAGTACTGCTGAAGCAAGTCATCCAATGAATCTCATTGGAGAAGCTAAATGGAATGGTCTTTAAATGTCTTTGTTCAGGTCTGAAAGATTTATGTGTTCTGTGAGGAAAGTAGACACAGAAGGCAACATTTAGAGGACCAACACTAGAGGGAGGCAAAGTACAATATACCATGAATAACTCAAGAGATACCCAAAAGCTTCTTGTTCCACAAACGAAAAAAAAAAAACAAACAAATTGATGAGTGATGTCTATGTCCTTCCACTCACTATCATCATACACACCATGGTGGTGGGTAGGGGGTAGATCTGAAAAGTCTAAGGCATATAACCTCAAAGGTATTAAAGTCCTACATTGCATCTACAATGGGTGACATGGTAGATGGTTGGCTCCCGTTGAGTAAGGAAGGCAGAAGGAGTTTTTTTTTTAAGAAAATACAAAGATAAAATGCTTAGAGAGGCAGACCAGTGTAAGTAAACTTTGGTATTAGCAAGACCTGGCTTCAAGTTTTGCCTTCGACACATACTAGCTATGTGAAGATGGTCAAGTTACTTAAATTCAATGTCCCCAGGCAACTCATAAATTACAGATGACTTGCCCACCAACAAAGGGAAAGGAAGTTTCCACATCCGGAGTTCTCTGCACCAGAAAAATCAAAGGTACAGGTCTCCCCACCAAAAGACAATCATTCACTTACACAGCACATTAAGGATTTTAAAGTACTTTTCCCCTCTCACAACAATTCTATGAGGTAAGGTAGTATATGTTATTTCATCATTTGATAATGAGGAAGTGGAGACTCCGAAAAGCAAAACACAGCTAGTAAATGGCAGGAAGGTCTTTAAATCACTTCTGATTCCAACTCCAGATTCCTCCCTTTTCACGAGAGATAACACTGAGCCACCATCAGGACACCATAAGGTTCTGAATTACCCATACTTGCCCAATCTTTCCTACAATAACAAAACACATTTGTAAAATGAACGAATCAAAAAGCAATTACTTACAATATGCTGGGAATTGCACTAAGTGATATAAGTGCTTCTGGGGGGAGAAGTATAATCCTCATGGATAGAGAAGTTTATTTGTGCAAATTTAACTGACTCATCATTAGCAACAAGCTCAAAAGCAACCAAACTTCAGTTCTTAAAGCAAAACTCACTTGCCAATCATAACAATGACTCAGTGATTCATTCTATAGCCCTAGGACTATAGCCCTATAGCTCATCCATGTTTCAATTTTCCTACCTTCAGATAGGGTATGCTGGTAAAGGTCTCTAAAAAAGAAAAATGTGCCCAGGATGCATTTTTAAGTTTAATCAGCCTTATTACCATTTTCCTAAGTCTAGACACTCAACAAAACAATAAATCAAGCCCTGGTTTGTAGTTTGTGGATTTCACAGATATAAATGCTCATACTGAAAATTTGACAATCTTCTCTCTGGAACCTGTTCCACATGGCTCTAGCACACCTCTGCCTAAAATAGCTATTTTTAACTTGTTTTTTTTTTTTTAAACAAACTAAAAAAAAATCACAGCCCCTAAGACAATAATTATAGACAACCCAAGTAATTTTGTGATTAACCTTCTTGATTAACAATAGCTTTTTCTAAAGCAGGGTAAGTACTGATAAAATGTTTGATTTTAATTAAAATTTTAAATCAAATATGGTAATGAAAATATTACCTGTTATTTTGGAAAACAGAAGCTAAGACATCAATATTATAGCTATTTCTAAGTGATTTCTAAGAATGCAATACTCTAGTTGTTTTTTATTGGAAAACCAGTTATTCCCCCCTTAAAACTACTACTTCAGAGTTCTTCGAAGAGTAGTATTGTGACATTCCTTTTAATTCATTAAACTTCAATCCTAAAATCCACTTTCCGTTTGTCTAATAATATCTACGTGCAACTTCTGTCATACTGCCTTAGAGTATTTTTGTATAGGTTCTCAACACTGGTAAGTGATTAAGGATAATTCAAACTCAGATGACAAACAGATAATTTTAAATGGTTCAACCCTTTTTTTTTCTCAACTGATGCATCCAAAATAAATTTAAAGAGTAGGTTCCTGTTAATATTATTAACCAAACAATCTAATGCCAAGCTAGAGGAAAATACAGAAAGTAGAGATAATTATTAAAAACAGATTACCTACCAGAACTTTGCAGTGTCAATCCTGAGAGATCTTAATTTGAGAAGGGGAGATGACAGTAGAAGGGAAAAAAGGGAAAAAAAGATGTTATCACCACAGAATCAGACAGTAAATTTAAAAACCCATAATCATGTATTACAATACCAAAACTGAATACCAAACACATATTCAACTACAAATACAATAAGACAATCTTATTTTGAAAAAAAGTTTTAAAAATTTTGAATAACAACATGGATTCATTTGAATTAACTAAACATTACATAAGAACTTTTTTTTGATTCACAACTAAGATAGCTTTAACTTTATAATCATTAACTTAATTAAAAAGAACTATGCTCTTAAATCTTTTGATAAATAGTTCCATTAGTAAAGGATTAGTCTACCTACCAATGCCAGGTGATACAACTCTTTCATAATGATATGGATTCACACAGACACTATCACATTTTAGGTCAAAAGCATACTGACAGTACTTCACATGTTTAAGTTCATTTTTGTGAAGATCAGGCCACCTCCAGAGACGAGCATATATAACATGAGGGAAACCTTTCCGACCAGCCACCTAGAAAGTTTTAAAATAAGATAATTTAAAAATGTGCAACATAAATGTAAATTCTGAAACTGTCTAAAGTACTGAAATACAAATTCAAGAAGATAATAGATTCCATAATGCTCCCAGAGAAATTTTAGGCTTCAAAGACTGGCTATGATTGTCTACCTATAAAATATGAATGGTAAACAATTCACTGAATGGCAACCAGAGACCATGACATAAAAATATCTAATTTTATTATCTAATGAAATAAACTATTTATAAAAACATCTAAGTCCATGATATAAACTCAATATTAAAATCTTTAGTCTATAAGTTAGAGGAGGGAAAAGTTTTCTAGTTTTCAATATAATGCAAATGCTAGATGCATGTCTTTTTATTAAACTAACATTCTAAGATATTAAGATACACAGTAAAGAAAAACAAGTTGCTTTTACTAAAAAAACATTTTAAATTAGGTTTAATTCATAGTATTAAAGTATCTTCTTAGTCTTTCAGTGGAACAGTATTTGAAACAGGAGAATCAAACAATTTATTCTACAGTAACAAATACATCTTAGAAAGAACTTATACTAAGAAAACAAAGCATCAACAGGAATAGAAAATCAATCATCCTAAAAGACAAGAGTAAGGTTGTAGGTTAGGTTGCAGCTAGACTAACCTGAAGCCTGCCATCCAATGTCCTCTGTATCGTGACACATTTGCTAGGATGGGCGCCATTTGTAGTTATAGCTGTTATTAAAGAATCCAATTCATCCTTCTTTTCCTTCAGCTTCTTTACCAAACTTTCAATTGCTCTTTTTGCAAATGTTTCACTTTCTCCACCTTGTCTATGGCACATCAAACTATGAACAATGCTCAGACAGGCATCATTACTTGTGGGTGTGTTAGTAATAGACATATTGTCCATTTGTTACCGTTTTTTCTTTTGAATCAAATAAGTCCAAAATTCCTAAAGCAATTTTGATAGTGTTCAGGCAGCAAGGAACAAATCCTAATGCTACCCACAGGCAGAACAGTTACAGACATGTGATATGCAGGATAACCTAGGAAAAACATGAGAGAGAATAAGAGAGATTAGTAAAGCTGATTTTGTTTGTTTTTAACCAAGTATACTGTAAGGGTGAAGCATAAATAAAGTTCAAGTTCAACTCCCAATTCAGATCTTATAAAATTTGGGGGTTTCATTTAGATGAAAGACCATTAGACTATAATTCTAATGTCCTGCTGTTTTTAAAATAATATGTTTAAATATCAGAAAGCCAACAATGTCAAGGAGTTACTACAAATTAACTGTATAACTTATTCAGTTAGTCTTTTGCAGGGGTTGGGTAAACTTTAAGTTCATAATAAAAAAATTAAATAAAATATGACTCAAGAACAAAGATTAAATTCAATCATTTTAAAGTCATTAAAATAAGGTTAATAATAACTGGAAGTGCAGGATTTAAACATATTCCAAATAATCAACCATTCAATACCCTTTAAAGACGATTTATACCCCAAGGAAGCTATTGGTGAAAAGAAAAATCCCATATGCTCCAAAATATTTATAGCAGCATTTGTTATAATATCTAAGAACTGGAAACTAAGTAGATGCCCATCAATTGGGCAATGGCAAAACAAATTGAGGTACCTGAATGTAATGGGAGTATTATCATGCTATAAGAAATTATGTGTGTGATGGATACAAAGAAGCATGGAAAGGCCTATATGAACTGATCATGTAAGCAGAGCCAAGAAAACAATATCTATAGTAACTACAATAATGTAAATGAAAAGAACTACCCACCCGAAAGTTAAAAATAAATGTAACAAAATTATAAAGATCCAGTAGGATTCAAATTGCGATAGTAGAGGACACACCCACCCATACCTTCTATCCACAGGTGTTAAACATCACACGTTTTCAAAATTTTTCAATGTATTGATTAGTGCTTCTTTCTCGCTAAAAAATACAATTTATTACAGGGGATAGCTCCCTGGGAGGGAAAGGGGGATGAATACTTGGGAAAACTATGATGATGTAAACTTATTTTTAAAAAAGAAAAAAAAAAGATAATCAACCACTCGGCACAAGTTTATCATTTATTTCTGCTTGTCTTAAATCAAAAGGGAAATTTCACCAGGAAATAAAATTAACTATCACCATACCCATGGTGCAAAGTACTGTTTACTAGCTATCAATATAATAACCATTTCAAAGGGAAAAAAATCCCAAATTCTTCAAAAGTTCATTTACAAAGAACAAGGGCACGCGCACACACGCACACGCACACACACACACACACGCACACACATTTTGACCTTTGTGCTCTGTGCTTATAGTAATACAGAACACAGTCCCTCAAGCTCTGTTAGTTACCACTGATAATAATTATAGGCTTTCCTCTTATTCTTTTGGTATCTAAAAAGTAACAATGTTATTACTTGGATTGTCCATTTGTTTTCTTTCATTCTTACTATATGACTGTTCTTTTTATCGGCATACATTGACTTTAGGATGCCATTTACCTCCTCTTAAATAATTCTGGACCTAGATCATTACTCATATCTAGTACTTCTCTCAAATAGACAGACATAAGATATATGGATTAATGTAATGGGACATATATCTAGCACAAATCTTCTATATTATTACAACTTTCTGAAGAGCCATGTTCCAAGGCTCCAGGAAATTATTAAGACCTCATCTGTAAAGAATAACAATTGAAGAGTATCACCATCCTTTGTTTGGAATTTGTATAAGACACCTTACCAAGACATTAACCAAATAGATGTGGTGAACACATTTCCACATTGTTTAACATTTTGTCTAAATGTCAATACTTAGTGGAACAAAGTACTATCTGTAGAAATATCCATTATGGAGACTTGTACAACTTTGGCTCAAGAGACACCTTGTTGGAGCAAAGTCTTTAAAGCATCATTTTACTCTAAGCCAAATGCTTTCTCAAGATCAATAAAGAAACACAATGGAAACTATTTATCAGTTATGTCACCATAAACATTATGATCTGCTGAGAAATATCAACTGCAAAACCTTCCCAGACTCTGTCGCTTGTCTTTAGTGACAATGGCTTCAATGGATGGAGGGCCCACTTAATATTTTAGAGAAATGAGACAGCAGGCATACAGGTATGATGCAAAAATATGGGCTGCTTCTTGATAGCATTTTAAAAATGTCTGGTGAACAAACTGTCATGATCTTCCCCCTTCCTTCACCTTTCAGATCTTCCTCATCATATGCGTTTTAAATTGTGGCACCTCCACAGTATCCACTTGCCAGCTTCACCTTCTCATGAGTTATTTCCACTTCAGTCACATAACCACCACTATACCTGAAACATGTGTCCAAATATGGTGGTTTTACTATTGTTACTGATAGAAAAGGTCACTGAAAAATGCTGGCAGTTCGGTTGTATTACAGATGTTACCATATTCATTTCAGCTATTATGGCACTCAGGATGACCAAGCTTAGCTATCCCAGTTCTATGCTTGTTCATTTTCTCAATTGTTTTTAATAATAATATCTAGCACTTATATAGTGCTTTAAGGTTTGCAAAACACTTTGCAAATACCATCTTGTTTTATCCTTACAATCCTGGGAGGCATTACAGATGAAAAAACTGAGGCAGATTTGCCCAGGGCCACACAGCTACTAAGTAACTGAGGCTGGATCTGATCTTAGGTCTTCCTGGCTCTAGGTACAACACTCTATCAACTGCACCACCTAGCTTACTCTACACAAAATCATACTTTTTTACCATTCCATGAGACAAAATACTCATAGTACTTAGTAGTCATGTAGTCCAACTAAGTTTTATATAAGTTTGAAAAAGAGTTTGCCCAAAAGCTGTATAAATAAAAATAAATACAAACACTGGCCCTGAAAAAGAATCAACCAAAGAGCATTTATTAAGTTCCTACTGTGTGTGTGCCAGGCACCATGTAAATACTGGAGATCCAAAGAGAGGAAAAAAGACCAATCTCAGCACAAGGAGCTTTTTGTTTTGTTTATTTTTGTTTTGTATTTCCCATCCCTTAAAGAGAGTTAAATGTAACCAATATTGTGTACCTGTGGACATATGCAACATTCCCCGTTCAAAGTTCTCCACCATTCCAATAAAAAAGGGTGACAAACAGTCCACGAGGGGAGATAACATGCAAACAAATTACATACAAATAAGAGAGAGATGGGATAAACTGGAAATAAATCAACAGAGGGGAGGAGGCATTAGCATTAAGGAGGAAGGAAGACTTCTTACAAAAGGTGAGATTTTAGCTGGGACTTGAAGGAAGCCATGAAACACAGATGAGGAAGGAGAATTCTACGCATGGAGGATAGCCGGTGAAAATGCTCAGCTGTGTTCAAGGTGTCACTGGATCAAAGAATACATTGGGGGAGGAGGTACACATGTGGCAGTATTGAATAAGAAGACTGGAGGGGAATAGGTTATATAAAGAGCTTTGAGTGCCAGAGGATTTTATATTTAATTCTGGAAGTGAGAATGGGAACCACTGGAATTTACTGAAAAGGGACATGATATGGTCCAGACCAGTGCTATAGGAAGATCACTTTGACAGCTGAGAGGCAAATGGACTGGAATGTGGAGAGACTTGAGGAATAAACACCAACAAAGTTGTTGCCATAGAGATGAGAATATATGTATCACACTTTTTCATGGGAGTAGTGGGAAGATTTTGGATATGTAAAGTTGCATCAAATATGTTATCTGACTATGCTTAACTTTTATTTTTTAAAAAATTTTATTCATAGTGGCATCGAGGTGGCACAGTGGATAGAGCACGGGCCCTGAAATCAGGAGTACCTGAGTTCAAATCCGGCCTCAGACCAAACACTTGACACTTACTAGCTGTGTGACCCTGGGCAAGTCACTTAACCCCAATTGCTTAAAAACAAAAAACAAAAACAAAAAAAAAATTTTATTCATTTTGAACTTAAATACAAAAAGACAAAAAATTTCCATGTACACAGCACAATAAAGAGGATTCGATATAAAACCATGAATTTTCATTTTAGTTTGTTTTTTTGAAAAACTATATGTAATAAATATTACACATTTTCAAAGCTATCCTGTTTTTCTGTGCTTCCTTCTAAGTTTTCTTTTGTTCTCCACTGTGCACTTCTTTTTTTTCTCCCTCTCCCCACCCTGCCCTAGAGAATGCTATCATTAGACACAAATGTGTGTGCATAAACCATACTATTCATATTTCTATTTGTCAGTTCTTTCTCTGGATATGGATAGCATCTTCCTTCATAGGTCCTTTGCAGTTGATCTGAATACTTACAACACTCAAAACGACTTATTCAAAGTTGTTCTTAGAACAATGTTGTTATTGTGTACAACATTCTCTTGGTTCTGCTTATTTCGTTCTTCAGTATTTCATGCAAGTCTTTTCATGTTTTTCTAAAATCAACCAGCTCATCATTTCCTATAGCACAGTAGTATTCCATCACAATCCTACACCACGCTTTGTTTAGCTATTCCCCAATCAATGGTCATCCCCTCAATTTCCAGTTCTTTGCCACCACAAGGAAAGCTACTATAAATATTTTAGAAAGTAATAAATCCTTTCTCCGTTTCCCTTGGCAAACAGACTAATAGTGGCATTGTTGGATCAAAGGGTACACACAGTTTTATAACTCTTTGGGCGTAATTCCAGATCGCTCTCCAAAATGGTTGGATTAGTGCACAGTTCCACCAACAGTGTAGTGTCTTAATTTTTCCACATCCCCTCCAACATGTCACTTTTCCCCTCTATCATTTTAGCCAAACTGTTAAGTCTAAAATGACATATCAAAGTTATTTTAATTTGCATTTCTCTAATCAATTGTGATTTAGAGCATTTTTTTTCATATGACTATAGTTTTGATTTCTTCATCAAAAAACTTCCTGTTCACATCTTTTGACTATCAATTGGGGAATGACTCATATTCTTATACATCTGAAAAAAATTTTTACATACTAAAGATATGAAACCTATATCTGAGAGACTATAAAATTTTTCTCCCAATTTTCTGTTTTTCTTCTAATCCTGGCTACACTGATTTCATTTGTCCAAAAAACTTTTTAAAGTAATTGAAATTATACATTTTACACCTCACAATGCTCTCTATCTGTTGCTTGTTCACAAATTGTTCAATCCATAAGTCTGATAAGTAATGTGTTCTAATTTTCTTATATCTCCCTTTATATCTAGGTTATGTATTCATTTTGATTTAACTCTTTTTCTTTAGGGGATAGGAAATATATGGAAATGATTCAAGTAAAAAAAAGTATCAATAAAACTTAAAAGAAATTACAAGAAAGGGAGTTTTTGTTCTAAATCATCATCCTTAACTATTTGCTAAGCAAGAATATTAAACATTTTTTGGTTAAGGCAGTTTTCCAGAAATTTCGGCCTCACTACGACAATTCTTTTGCATAAATTTCTCTTAGAAATGTAGAAGAGTTAATCAATTCCATTCTACTCATTCCCAATATTTCACCTTCAAAACCTTATTTAACCAGGTCTGTGCTAGAGTTCAGTGACTTCTCTTTTTATCGTTTATTTTTTTTCTAGTGCAGCATTATTACTCTGACCTTTGCTACATGAGTTGCTGTACGTAAACAATATGTTCCATGGGCCCTGGAGTCAGAAGGACCTGAGTTCAAATCCAGCCTTGGACACTTGACACTTACAAGGTGTGTGACCCTGGGCAGGTCACTTAACCTCATTGCCTAGCAAAAAATAGAAACAAAAATAAATAAATAAATAATATGTTCCAAAATGATGGCTACATCCACAGCTTGTTACTTCTTGCCTTCTCGGGATATAGACGATTTGATTTTTTGTCACTAGATGCTCCACATTCTCAGTTACTTACATCTCTTCTGGGAGAAAGCATAACACAAAAGCATAGAGTTTCACAGTAATTGACAGGCCTTTAGTCACTTTCTTATATCTTAAACAAACATCATTTTACAGAATTTTTGCCATCTTCCACTACACCCACTTTCAAGCTGAAGTCAAAATACATGTTGACTTAATTTGGAGAATCCAATTTAGTTCTTCATATAAGTATTCTACCTTAACATACTTCTGCATTATCCCCAACAAATGTTGGCAGTTAAAACAACAACAATTAAATATCTCAACAGTAGCCTGATTATGATCATTTTAAGGACTGCAAGATGTGATGAATTGCCCCAAGAGATATATCTTACCTTTGGGTATATAATGAAACCACTTATGCCAATTCATTTGATACTCTGAAGAGAATTTCTAAGCTATACTTTACCTGAGACATGGCTTAGGTGTCTTTTAACTTTACTTATAACATAATGTCGAAATAGACTTGTCAGCAAAAATGAGTTCAAGCCCCACCTCTGAACAATGCTGGCTATTAGAAGAGGTGGGGAACCTGTGGGCTTCCAGGCCACATGTTGCCCTCTAGGTTCTCAAGTGTGACTCTTTAACAGAATCCAAACTTCACAGAGCAAACCCCTTAATAAAAGGATTTGTTCTGTAAAAAAATTTGGACTCAGTCAAAAAGTCAAAAAAGCCAAGGACTGTCCTAGGCAAATAAGATTAACGCTATAAATTGCTGAGTGCAAATGTTCATTGGTAGAGTGAAATGTCCTTACTGGGAGTTTAATCAATGAAATAACAGATCCAGACCAAAAAAAAAAAAAAAAGAATATCTTGATTCTAAGTACTCTGTTCTCTATAACGAAGGACACACTTTTTTTTTGAAAAAACAAAATATATGATAACCAATATTTTAAGAATTAGTCATTACATCTATGGCACTATTCTGGATTTTGTGAAGACTCAAGACAATCCTTGCTCTCAAAGGCCCAACACTCCTAGGGGAAAACAAGGTCAACACTAATTTCCTCATCTATAGAAGAACTGGATTAATGACTTCTAAGATCCCTTTCCAATTTTGACATCATATGATTCTCTCATCACTGAGGAGTCAATAAGAATGTCAATGGTAAGGAAGAATTATTAACTAATTCATGAGCTGTTTCTGTTTCTAAGTCTGTATTCATAAATGACTCTCCAAATGCTTTAATTTTTAAATGACCCTAAGAAAAAATATATTTTGTCTGAATTTTATATGTCATATATTTTAAAGGCACTGAGGAATAAATAAGAAGTAGAATGCTTAATTTCATCTTTTATAATTACAGGTGGGAGAAAAATTCATAACCAAAGAACAGAGGAAAATTATAAAAGATAAAACAGAACTTTAAATACCTTAAGTTATATACAATTAAAACTGGGAAAAGCTTCGCAAAGTCTTGAATAAATCAGATGTAAAAAAATCTATAGGAAATTGACACAATCTGAGAAGTATAAGATTTGTACCTCAATTAATTAGTGGTAAATTATATGAACAGCTTTCAAATGAAGAACTACAATCAACAAATGTAAAAGTGCTTCACATCACTAATACTCTATCTCTCTTCCCTTTCATAGCCAAACTCTTTGAAAAAGTCATATTCACTAGTTGCCTCCACTTCCTCTCCTCAGACTCTCTTCTACTAAAACCACTGCAATTTGGCTTCCAACCTCTTTACTCAAATGAAACTAATGAATTCCAAATAACCAATGATCTTTTATTTGCCCAATACAATGGCCTCTTTTAAATTTTCATAATTCTTGACTTTGAGGGTGATCATTCTTTTTCCTCCTAGCTACACTCTGCTATCTAGATTTGTGTGACACTGTTCTTGCTTGATTCTCCTACCTGACTGACTGCTTGCTGTTACTTTCCTTTGCTGGAACTTCAACCATATTATCCCTTTAATTGTGAGTGTATGTCCAAATAAATAGTTGTCCTTCATCCCTCTTCTCTTTGTATACTTTTCTCAAGTATTCAATTATTTCAATAGATTAATTACCAATGCAGATTACTCCCAGATCTATATATCTACTTTAGTCTTTCTCATGCATTTAAGTGCCAAAGCATTAACTGCCTACTGAATGAACATTTGGGAATTAAGTGTTCCATAGGCCTCTTAAACTTAAATATGTCCAAAACAGAATTCATTACCTTTACCTTCAAAATCCAAGCCACTTCTAAACTGTCCCACTTCTGTTGTGAGTACCACCACAGTGAGAAGCTCTCAACATTATTCACTGTCTTTTCAGACCCACAGTCACTTCTTATTTGGACTACCATTCCAAAAGTCTGCTAATTGGTTTCCCATCTTCATCTTCCCCCTCTCCAATCCATCCTCCACAAAGCTACCGAAAAGTAATTTTCCTGAAGCACGACCTGCTGAAAAATTTCCCAGTAGCTCCCTATTACCTCTAATATCAAATACAAATCCCTCTGTTTTCCATTTACAGCCCTTCATAATCTGGTCACAACCTACCTTACTATATATATATCACTCTTTCTCCCACAAGAACTTTATAGTCCAAATAAACTGACTTCCTTGATGTTTTTTGCATGTGACACTTCAGTCTTCCATTTCGGTATTTTTGCAGACTATTCCCCCATCCCTGGAATGCATGCCCTCCTTCTTTCCATCTCTGAGGATACCCAGCTTCCTGCAAATCTCAGCTCAAGAGCTATATCCTATGTTAAATCATTACAAGGGGCCTAATGTCTCTATCAATCACTCAATCAATAAACCTACTATGTGCCAGACACTGTGCTGGAAGAATTACGTTGTATTTGTGCATGTATTTATAAGTGCACATTTTGTTTCCCTCAATACAAAGTAAACTCTTAGAAAGCAGGAAATGTTTCATTTTCATCTTTTTATTCCCAAAATCTAAAATAAACCTCGGCACATGGCAGATGCTTAATAAATGTTTGCTGATTAATAGCAATGAATTTAATCAAACACAACAATAGACAATGTTGGTTCCAGATGACACAGGTTAAAACACAATTCTTTTCTTTCTATTATGACCACCAGTGGCAATATTTTTGCTTAAATAATTTTAGGGAAAGGTGTTATTAAGTTATAACTGATTTTTTTAAATTAGTATTTATATTAGTATTTATTATTATTTATTATTAGTATTTATATTATTTATATATTTATATATTATTTATATAATATATTTAATATAAATGTTTATATTAGTATATTAGTATTTATATTAGTATTTTTTAAATTTGCAAAGCAATTTACAGACAACGTATCATTTGATTTTTCACGATGTCTGAGCAGGTACTAAGGCCCAAGCACCATTTAATGGTTATTTTTGGAGCCCTCCTGGCTCAGAGTGAATGTGAATAGTAACTGTTTCTCTTTTGGTCAGTAATCCTGAGGGTCTTCCCCTCCCAGTTTGAGTTGCTGTTGTTGTTTTTAATTAAAGGGGCCATCTCTTGACTCACTTCTTAAAGAGGCCTTTTCACTGAATGGGTGTTGTCTCACTCCAAGTGAGAATGTGAAAAGACCTTAGCTTAAAAAAGCCAAGATCCACCACTGTATCCTAATCGACATCTGGCCACCGGACCCAGATGGCTCCGGAGGAGAAAGTGAGGCTGGTGACTATGCACAACTCTCCCTCACTCAAATCAAATTCAACTGCAAGTCATGTCATCATCTCCCTGATATCACAGTTCTTGTGACAAATAACACAACAAGAATAATAATAATAATAATAACAGTTAGCATTTTTGTATCACTTTAAGATTTGCAAAGTGCTTTATATATGTTAATTCATTTGAACCTCACAACAACCCTGAGAGGAAGATGCTATCATTATCCCCATTTTATAGATGAGGAAACAGAGACATTAAGTGACTTGCCAAATGTGCTGTAAGAAATAGGACTGAATCCAAGTCTTCCTTACTCCAAGTCTAGCACTCTACTAGTCCTTAGTGGGGAGAACGAGGGGGCCCTTGTGAAGTGATAACCAACTCAAAATACACCTTTTTTAAAAAGGTAAAGTAGCCTTGATTAACAGCCATTTATTACACATTTATGTGTCAGGAACAGTTGCTAAACTCCACATATACAAAGAAGGCAAAAATAGTCTCTACCCTCAAAGAGCTTACATTAGAAAATGGGAGAAACAACATGTAAATAGGCACTTTCAAGATACATACAGAATAGATGAAAAATAACTTAAAAGGGGAAGATTCTAGTCTCTGCAGGTACCAAGAAAGGACTCCTGCAGCACATGGCACTTAAGCTAAATCTTGAAGGAAGTCAATGATTCTAAGAGGTGGAGGTAAGGAAAGAGAATATTTCAGGCATGGGGTACGAGCAGTACAACAAAGGCAGAGACAGGAGATGGTGTGTCTTGAGTATCAGCAAGTAGGCCAGAATTGTAGAGTATGCAGGACAGCAAAATGCTAGAAAGTTAAGAAGAAGCTAGGTTGTGAAGAGTTTTAAATGACAAATGAAAGACTTTAATCCTAAAGATCAGAAGAAGGAATTACTGGAATTTATTAAGGGGAGGTGTGGACAGGGAAACATGGTGAAACCTACAATTTAGAAAATCACTTTGGCAAATGTGTGGAAGATGGATAGGAGATGGGAGAGACATGAGGCACAGAAATCAATTGGAAGGTTATTGCAATAGTCAGGGCTAGAGGTGATGATGACCTAAACCAGAGTAGTAGCTCTGTGACAAGAGAGAAAGTTATATTTTTGAGAGATACTGTGAAAGTAGAAGAAACGACAAGTTCTGAAAATAGATTAGATATGTGGGATCAGTGAAAAATTAAAGAGGAAACCAAAGTTGCAGACTGGGTGACTGAAATGGCAAGGTGGAGTCCTTAACAGTAATAGGAAAGTTTTAAGAAAGAAGGATTTGGGGGAATAAATGAGTTCTATTTCCAGTATTTTGATTTTAAGAAGCCTAGGATATGTACAGTTAGTTTCAAATGTCCTTAAGAATTAGCTTAGGAAAAGAACTGTAAACAGAAGCAAAACTTATGGATTGTTCTTTCTTGTGGGCATTAGTTATATGGAATTTATTCAAAAAACAATCATTTATTAAGCACCTGCTATGTGCCACTGATTGATTTCTTACTTTTTTTTTGGATATGTCCCATCTCCCCAACTAATTAGAAATCCATTAAGGTTAGGGACCTTTTTTTGTGTCCTCAGTGATTACATGAAATAGATACTCAAATGTTTTGTCATTTATAGCTAAATACATATGGCTTTAAATATACAACTTTAACCATTTTCATGGAAATCATTAAAATACTTTATACATTTCCCTTTTCTTAATTGGTCAGGGTCAACATTATGAATAAACTATTGTACTGTGTTTATAACAGGATACTTCAATGGACCCTGAAGATATAAAAGCTTATTTAGTTCCTGTGCCTTTTTATAGATTTTTCTCTTCATTTCCTAGCAGAAACTATACTTCATACTGTACCTCTGCCTTTAACATTCCCCCACTTCTACAATATTAAAACTGTGACCAAAATGAAAGTACATCACAAAACTTCAGAGAGCTAAGTTGCTAAATTTCTAATATTAAACATCATTTAAGGAAAGCTTTTGTTCAGTTTATATTTTACAAGACAGCTGAGATCTTAGGGGAGAAAGCACTAGATGTTGTAAAGTACCAGTGTTCAAGCAAAGGTTCAGGCGTTTAAAAAAAAAAGTTGCATCTTTTGAAACAGATATAGTAAGATCATAGAGTTAGAGCAGGAAAGGAGCTCCAGAAGTCAGCTAATCAAATCCCTTCATTATTTTATAAATGAAGAAACTAGGGCCCAGAGAGGTTAGGTAACTTGCCCAACAAAAATCACAAAGATAGTGAGAGAAAAGATGGGATTACATCTGAGGATTTAACTGGAAGAAAACTGTTGTTCAGTCTTTTTCAGTTGTGTCCAACTCTTCATGACCCAGTTTGGGGTTTTCTTGGCAAAGACAGTGGAGTGGTTTACCATGTCCTTTTCCAGCTCATTTTACAGATGAGAAACTGAGGCAAACAGGGTGAAGTGACTTGCTCAGGGTCACTGAGGCCAGATTTGAACTCAGGAAGATGAGTCTTCCTGACTCCAGCCCAGTGCTCTTTCCACTTCACCAACTCACTGCTACCACATGACCTTGGACAAATCACTTAATCGCTTAATTGCTTGTCCACTGCTAGGTGTAGCTGCCCTTAAAAAAAAAAAACCAGTAACTGAAAGTTCAGAGAGCTAGTTGCTATGAAATTGAAAATAAAGTTCTAAAACCTAAACCACAACTACAATTTGAAATAAAGTTAACATGAAGAGTGTTTCTCTTATTGGAATTCTAACAGATACTAATTTGAAGATTGCTTCATGAGCATTGGCAATAATATCATGGCTAACACTGTCTCTTCTTCAGCACTTACCAAGTAGTGCTCTACATACACTAGGCACTTAATACCTATTTGAACCAAAACATTACATACCACATATCTAAAAACATCTGATTTCATTGGATAGCTTAGTTACACCAATTATTTCATTCTGTTTAAATAACTAGTTACATCATTTCAATGCATTTTCCCATTGAATTCTTCTGTAAGAAATAACTATAATTTTAATGCCTAAAACCACTCTGATTAAAGCTGTGAAAAGGATGTGCCTGTAGAATTTGTCCTGATTCCCAGCAGATTTTTACACTTAACTACAACTTCCTTACATGCTCCAAACAGATAACATCACAATGGGTTGGATGTCAATCGATCCATCAATAGATATACAGACGTATAAAAGTACTGGTAGCTACTAAATTTCTGTAATACATGCTAGCTAGGTTCTAGAATCCTATTAGTACCATGGTCACAGAAATAGGTAAAAGATGTTAATATTTCAAAAATTTTCATAACCTCAATCCAAAAATGATTTAGACATCACAATTTCTTTTATTAAGGCTGTCACAAACCGTCCTATTTACCACACACAGAAAAAAGCAGAAGTAGCTGTTGTCTTTTTCTTACAACAAACAAAAAAAAAAGTTCTATAAAAGTCAGATTTATTTTCAAAGCAATTGTGTATGGGGACAGAAGGAGAAGTATCATAAGAGAACTCACATTTATAGTGTGTTAAGGTTAGTAAAATGTCTTACTCACAATGACCTTATGAGGTAAATAAAAGACCTAAGGTCATGAGACAGATAATAGCAAATGGGAGTTATCATTCTCTCACCTTCTCAAAGTAACCAAAAATTTAATATTTAGGCATTCTGAAAATTAACAATTAGTAATCAGAACCCAAAAGAGAGGGAGGGGGAAAGATGATATAAATAAAAACTCAATATGACTCCTAGATCACATCTAGAAAACCAGTGAATGACAACTGGACATACCCATTGGCTGTTTGTTTTATTTTTCTGTAGTAGATTACAAGAGAAGCCTGAAAGTCTGTTACACCTCCTTGATAATAACTGAGACACATTTGGAAGATACAGATATAGATACATATCTATATATATACACATACAAATACATATACACACACATATATGTATACACACACAGGGAAAACTAAAAATACTAAAACTAAAGATACTTATTGAATGACACCAGTTACTAGAGAAACTTAATAAAATTCTCAAACACATCTCACCCCCAGGGAGAATCTACAATTTGCACTGAATACCTAAATGCTACCTTTTATACGTAGTTATTAATATTTAAAATGTATGACCTATAGTTTTATGTACCTTTTAAAAAATCACAGTAATTGTAAAAACATCAAATTTCCCACTCTCTATTTTCTTAAAATCAATTATCAGACTGGTATTGGTTTTTTTTTTTTTAATCCTTTACACATAGCATGATGCCTGGCACCTTAATAAATGCCTATTGATTGAATGTTTTACAAGAAAGGAACAGTGTCGGAAGAAAAATAGCACAAATCACACAAAAGTTGCAATTTTTTTTACAAGACCCTTAAAAAAGAATTAAAAAGGTATAATGATAACATTTGTTGACTATTTGTATTGCAACACTATGCTGGCTGGTATAAAAGTAGCAAAGGAAACTAAAATCAATTAGAAAGCTTTCTAACAGTACAGTGTAACAACCACAAAACTACATGACCAGACCTTAAGTTTTTTGGTCTGCAAAAATGCACTTAAAATTAAAATAATGGAAAATTTTCTTCAGGCATTTTGCAACTATAACATTGACGGAATTCTTAAAACAGACATGAAGGTCTTTGGACAATTATGCTAAAGATAGTTACAAGTGCTTACGAAATACATAAACATCTATTTATTTACTCTAAACCACTCTGCAATACCAAGGATTCAAGACTTAGAAGTTTTTTATCAGCTATAAGAATCTACTTTCTCATAATTTTACATACTTTCACACCACACTAATACTGGAAACAAACTCGAATTTTAGATACCAAATCACAGCCCCTAACAACCAATTTGACAGAATCTCAAGTACCATTTCTACTTTACAAATTTCCTATCACCCAAACCACAGAGTTCCTTCAGAAATGATAAAGGGAGGGGCAACTAGGTGGCAGAGTGGATAAAGCACCAGCCCTGAAGTCAGGAAGACCTGAGTTCAAATCCAGACCCTGACCAAACACTTGACACTTACTAGCTGTGTGACCCTGGGCAAGTCACTTAACCCCAATTGCCTTTAAAAAAAAAAAAAAGTACCATCTTTAGAAATGATAAAGGGAATATAAAAAAGTTTCACATTTATCAAATTACTTAAATTTAATACTGCTTTTATCTGATAAATGAAGAACCCCAAAATGCATGCTGGTAAACTGCTTCTTTTTCTGATAAAAAAAAAAAAAGATAGCATTCACTCTGAATGCTTTACGGACAAAATCGGTCACTTAAAGTAACCTGAAAAGTGTTACTCATCTTTGTCAAATGACTATTTTTACTCCCCACCTCTCAAGATGGTTGTGAGGAAAATACTTTGTCAAAACATATTTAGGTTTTTATCATCTCTTAGTATTTTACTTAATCATTCAACAAGTATTAATTGTCTGCTATGTGCAGAACACTGGATAACAAACTGAAAATCATAAAGTTTACTAAACAAGAAGGTTAAAATTTATATTGCTTTGAGAGTCACTACCCACATATTGGGTTGTTGGTGTTTTTTTTCTTTTACAATTTGGACCTATATTCCCCCCTCTTAAATTTAAAATAAATAAATAAGCAAAAGGTCAATAAAAATATTCAGTTGACAATAGCCTCTGAATCCTGCCAACAATTCATTAAATAGAAAAACTGAAGAGCAGTATCTAGAATAATGAAGAGATATACTATGTGTATACTCAATAAGAAAATTTCAACCAACACTTAACATGTTCATTTTCAAATTGTTAAACAATTAGGTAGGAGATGGAGTTAACTGCCTCAGCAACTAGATGTCCAATTAGGATGGTGTTTAATGACATCACCGTTAATACTGGTATAATCAGAAAGGGCAGTTTCCTAGCAGGAAAGCTGGAGTGAAGCTGGGCCAGGAGAACTTAGTTAATGACCTCCTAGTTTATCTAGAAAGAAATACCCTGGAGGTAAAAATGCATATCCCAAAAACAAAGGAGTGGAGAATTCTCCTATTAAGCTAAAAATCTAATACTGTGGGGAATTTAAATTGCTTCTACTTTTCTACATATTAGTTAAGAAACAAGTTTTTCACTATTTTACAAAGAAGAACTATTAGGGATGATACTGTATAATTGACAAGTTGTAAGCAATATGTAATGATTTACTAAACCAAATGAGGTCCTTCCATTTCAACTGGAATAATTGGAGAGAAAAAAGTTCATGCTAAATTTCAACTCAAGTATTTTAGGCAGGGGGGAAAAATCAGTATATATACACTGATTAACATTTCCTGAAGACAACTAAAATCTTATCTGTTAAAATGATTTTAGTCCGGGAATGAACAAAAAATGTTTAGAGAATTTGCATTATACTTTGATGGGTAAATTAAAATATGCAACAAGACCAATCACTCTACAAAAGTAAATTCTTTTATGTTTTCTACTTTTAAAAAGCCTAGGCATTATCTAAGATCTTAAAATGACTTCTGGCTCATAAAAAGGATAAAACTGACTTTAAAAAAAGGAATCATCATGCTGAGACTCAAAGGTGCTAACAGGCACAAGTCAGAACTTGTTAACAAATTATCATCAAGTTCACTCACATGCCTTTTTAAATTGTCTACTTGAAATTACTCACTTTTTTTTCTCAAATAGGTGAGTTTCTGCTTAAGCTTTGCTGCAAAAACTAAAGGCATTAGAAATCACCTGCAATTTATTTTTTCAAACGTTTAAGCAGTAAATTTACTCATTGTTAAAAAACATATTTATTGATGTTCACCTCCCCCCCCAAAAAATAATCAAAATCTTCTGACTAAACCTTTAATAAAATCTTAGACAGTACAGGAAGACACCATCCCACACTAGACAGACCACTAAATGTATTGCCTTCAAGTACAATGAACCACGGGTGTCTATTGATAAAAACCATCAAAGGAGTCGTCCGTTTTAGCTTTTTCTTCACAGCTCTGCAAAATAAATAAAAGATATTTCTCCAAAGCAGCCCCATCTACAGTACTCGAAAGGCAAAAAGAGTTAAAAAAATAAAAATCCAAGAAACTAGAACAAGCCAACTGCGAAGGGGCGGAAGAGGAGAGGGGAGGAAAAAAAACAGGACGTGAAACAAACTTAAAACTCTTCCGCAACTTCCAGTGGGAAATTAGGTTTCTCGTTTTCCGACCCAACATGCTTTGCACGGCCAAATAGTACAACTAGCGAACAACAAAGAGTTGTAGGAGCCAGAGGGAGGAAGACGTTGGAGGGGGCGCTTCGCCACCCAGCACTAGGCTCTGCTCCCTGACGGGGGAGGTTAGGAAGGAGCCCGGGGAAAGTGCCCGGAAGGGCCGGGAAGGGAGGGATGGGGCCGACCGTCTATTAGCTACCCCCACACGACCCGGGCAAAGGAGGGGCGGCCAGTGGCCGGCCCAGCCCAGGGCAGCCCGGGGATGTCCGGGCCGCCGCTGGGTGTAGCCCCGGCGGGCGGGCGGGGGGAGCCTGCCGAGGCCCGGCCGGCTCCACCTGTGGCCGGGGGTAGGGGGGCCCACGTGTGCCTGGCTAGGATCCCCGGGGAGGGTGCGCCCAGCCGGGACGGGGGAGGGAGAGGACATGGCGCTGCTGTTACCTGGGTTCCGGCCGCCGCGGGCAGGAGGGAGGCGGCGGCGGCGGTCCTCTCCCGCCCCTGGGCTCGGGCGAAGTCTGGGCCGCCGCCGCGGCCTGGCACAGGGCGCGCAGCGGGCTCCCTCCCGGCCGGGCCGCCGCCGCCGCCGCGGCCCCCGGCCTCCCTGCCCCTCCTCGGGGCCGGGCCGCCCTCCCCCTCCTCACGGGTCGGGCCGGCTCGAGCTCCCGGGCGGCCGACCCGCGGCGGGGGCCTCTCCCAGGACGGCACCGGGCTCTGCTCACCCGCCGCGGTGCCCACCCCTTCCCGCCCCCCGGGCGGCGGCCGAGCGGAGGGGAGGGCGACCGGGGCTTCGGGAGGAGAGCGAGCGGAAGCGCGGACTCCGCCACCCGGGACGCTCCGTTAAGGCGACGACGACCGGGGCCGTGTTGTTGCTGCCAACTTGTCGAGGGGGGCACTGGGCATGCGCAAACGCAGACCACATCCGGGTAATTTTTTTTTTTAACCAGAGCCCGTGTGGCTTTTTTTTTTCCCTTCTCCTTTCTCCTCTACCCGCTCCCCCCCCATCCCCACCCCCATCCCCGCCTCCCTCCTCTCTTCGCTCCCCCGCCAGCAGGCCTCCTCTGTTTCTCCTCCCCCTGCTTCTATCTCGGGGATTCGGAGCACACTGCAGCGCGCAGGCGCGTGCTGGTCAGATTGTTCTTTGGAGCTGAACGCCGCCCAGGGCTTCAGGCCTGAAGTAGGGAGGGCAAGTTTAATGAATGGAAGCGGAGGAGGCGCCGAACGCGAGGACGACTAGCTCCGAGGTCGCTGGCGCTGCCCAACCCAAGAGGGGGCCCGGTGGCTGCGTTGTTTCCATAGCAATCTCCCGGCTACTTTTTTTTTGCTTTTTCTCCAGTGGAGGGAAGGAGAAAAGAGAACTCATCAAAGACACTTCTTGCAACAACGCCCTGTCAGAAATGAGTTTGGGGGGGAAGTCTGGAAAATAGCCCTTTACCCCTTTCCCAACCCGACCCAACTTCTAAATCCGTAGACTCAGAAGTGTCCAATCAGAACTATCTGAATTCCAAGATTCCCTGCGTCCCCACTATGAAAAGAGGGGGAAAGTTCAATAAATGACAAAAAAGTGGTGACTAGAAGCTCCTTGAGGCTCCATAATATGGAGACATATATCTAATATAATTATAACATATAATGTAATATATAATAGATATTACTTATGCATGATATATATATGCATGTGTGACTGGAAGTTTATATATAAGGTTGTGTATGCATATATGTGTTACATGCATGCACATCTGTATGATATATGTATCATACATCTATTGCCATACCCATCTATAAGCTTCCAGGCGTGTATGTGTATGTGTATTATGCATATATGTATACCCCTCATCCCCTCCACAATTATTACATGCCACTGTGTGCTAGGTACGGAGTTGGAGATACAAAAAAAAAAAAAATTAATAGTCCCTTACCTTTAAGATGCTTATATGGGGGGGTATCACAGAGATTTACCATTTATACAAATAAGTAGAAGAGAATCCTTATATGTTCCTTAGCACCTAATACAGGCTTTGCACAAACTTGAATCAAGAAAAAATGAGAAGGGTCCCTCTCCACCCCCAGAACTATGGGTAGAATTCAGCTGAAAAAATGAGTTCAAATCTAATTTTTGGTACTACATATGTAACGCTTAAAATCATGGGCCTCAGTTTCTTCTGTTAAATGAGGGGATGTGAATTGGGTTGACTTCTGAGTTCCTTCAGTTCAAGCACAAAATGTGTAGGGCATGGGTGATGGGTTCCAGCATCATTTTTAGAGGGAACTTCCTTTTCAATGTCATAACAGATCTATTTGAGTTAATAAAATCTGGGAGCAAGTAAAAGCAAGTAAGTGTCTCATTTCACATTGATCACTGATAGAGCAGGAGTAGTGCTTACAACCAAATACCACAACCTCCCAGCAATTTAGGAAGCAGGAGGTAGATGTTACAAAATAAGCAACTGAGCTTCAGAGGATCCCTTAAAAAAATATTTTTATTGAGCTTTTTCTGTCTTTTTTTTTTTTTTGAAAAAGAACACATGGAAACTAGTGTTCATTTCCCATCAGCCACACCCACCAAAAAAAAAAAAGTTTAAACCAGACATTTTTCAAAAGTTCAGCTACCTGACATAAAGATTTCCATTCAGATACTCTCTTAGATATTTAATGTAGTGTTCCTGAGCATCAGTTTCCTCATCTACAAAATGGGAGATGAGAATAGCACCCGCTTCCCAAGGTTGTGAGGATGAAATGAGAGCATATGTAAAGAGCTTTGCAAACTTTAACAGGGTACATAAATACTACCTCTTTTTAGGTGTCCATGAGATGTGGAGGCTTTTTTAAATGTTAGACTAGATTTCAACTCAACTACTCTCTCCATATGTACAAGTGTGTATATTATATATGTATATAACAGATATGGAAACATTTACTAAGCCCCTACTCTGTGTATAGGAAAAAGTTTAGATAAGATTTGGTCTCTGCCCTTATAGAGTATATGTATTATGGCCACAAATATTTTAAATAGGCTGAGACCATGTGAATGGTGCTTCAAAAGAGGCTGTGTGTCATGGAAAGTGAATAAAGCCAATGCAATTGGGAAGCAGAGGATTTTCTAAAATTGTAGTTTAAATAATGTACCTTTTATATGAGGGCTAGAATGGAGAATTAGGACAGCTGTAGTGTGATCTACAATCCCTAGGGAAAATGGTCAGGATTAGGAAGGGAATGAATCAGCCCCACTAGCATAGCAGGTGATTTAGGGCAGAGGGGATCACCAGATGAGGTTGGTTCTCTCTCTCATATTAGATTTCCTAATTCTTAATGTCATTCAGATTCTGAGATTTAGAGAGGCTTTGGAGCATAGTGGTATGTGCAATGGAAGTGGAAGCAGAACACCTGGATTTAAGCCTTGTCACAGCCACTTATTTACAGTGAGTCTCTGGCCAAGTTACTTAATTTTTCTGAGCCTTAGTTTCCCCACATGTAAAATGGGGATAATCACCATACTTGTTCTTTCAGCCTCATAGATTTGCCATGGTAATAAAAACGAAAGACTATATAGGAAAACATTTGATAAACTGTGAAAAGCTATACCAGTGTGAATTACTCTTATTATTTTAGGTTACTTTCCCTAAAATAGGAATAACAATACCAGTTCACCTCAAAATTCAAGGTGAGTAGCAAAATCACTATGAAGCATTTTATAAATAAGGAAAGGGAAAGGAAGCATTCATGTAGTGCTTACTATGTGCCAATCATTGTGCTAAGTGCTTTTGCATATATCTTATTTGATCTTCTAAGCAAACCTGGGAGGTAGGTGCTATTATTATCCCCATTTTACATTTGAGGAAACCAAGGCAAAGGTTAAATGACTTGCCCAGAGTTAACACAATTACTGTCTGAGGCCAATTGTTAAATAATTGCAAGACAACAGTTTTAGAGTTGGATATAAATTGATCTTAGTGATAATCTAATTTCTTATCTTTTTACTTTACAAGTAGGTTTAACTAATATTAATTAAAGGTCATATAACCAAAAGCAGGATGAGGACTAAAATCCAGATCCCCAAGTCTCTCGGTTCAAGGTTCCTTCTACTGCACCATACTGCCTCTCATTTATTTATTCAATATTGGTAACTTGTTAAAATATCAACAGTAATGCAATAAAAAAGACATACTAAGATAGTACCAAGTAGGGAGATGGGATCTACAGTAAGGATATGGACTGTAATATACATTGTACGATCCAGTCCTATTTCCTTCTCTTTGCTTACTTTCTGTTTATTTGTTTCAAGGAAGACTATCATGATTTAACAGGATAAGAGGAACATTACTGTGGTATAAATGAAAGGCAGCAATAAAACTTTAAAAAAAAGATTGTTGTCAAACTTGGGGTGAGATACATACATAATACCAGAGAGACTGGGATAAGTATTCTTAAAAACACAAATGTTTCAACCACTGATTAATTTCTCATTTGGTGTACTGAAGTCTTCTTTCTGGTTAAATATTCAAAATAAGAGAGAAATTGAGTAGTTAAATGATAGCCTATCTACTCCTGAGAAGACTAGATCGGTTCTGACCTAGGCCTTGGGACCCAAAGTCCTGATTGAGGCAGAGATAATTCCCAAATGCTCCATTTTAGGTTGTCACAGCCCTGAAGTAATAATAATAGCTAGCATTTTTATGTAGCATTTAAAGGTTTACAAGATATTTTACATATATTATCTCATTTGATCCTCAACCCAAGTTTTGACCAGTTCAGTAGAACAAGGTTTGAGGATGACCCCTGGGAAACCTGAGAATGGAACAAACTCAAATCCTGGGTAAATAATGCATATGACCCAGTTTCATAAGAGACCCCTAGATCAGTCCCCCCCTAAGGAAAAGGACTAGGCTTGTAGATCATTGTCTTCCCTAACAATGCCTTGCACGTAGCAGACATACAAGAAATATTGTTGAATTTAATTCATAAATACTTGTGTAAGAAATCATGAAAATTAAAGCTAATATTTATAATAGCACTTTAAAATTTACAAAATATTTTTCTCACAGCATGCCTGTGAAGTAGGAAGACAGTAAACTGTCTTATTTGATTGAGAGGAGTTCATACAAAAATTCAGAAACCCACAATCTCTGAGTGACTTACACATGGATAATCTTACAAAAAAGTGCAAAGCTGCATTCCAGTGGAGTGGTTAACAAATGATTTCATATAAATTTAATTTTCTTCAGAATATGCAGAAATGAGGGATGGGGAGGATAATTGTGCCTTTCTCTTTTCTCACAACAAGTCCCAAAGCAGCCTAACCTAGACACCTTTCCACTGAACAAGTGCACTTTTTGATAATCTCACTATCACAGGCATAAAAAAGAACATTGCAGCTGCTGGAGAAGATGATTTTATTAAAAAACAAAGTAAAACAAAAAGCCAGGACTGGCATGCATCGTTTCATCATCCCAGTGACAAAAATATTTCCTAAAGAATATTTATGGTTGGGATTTTTTTTTTTTTTAGCATTCAGTTTTGAGATAGAAAAAACCTTACAGCACTACATTCTGTTTGGTTTGGTTTGGTTGGTTTGGTTTTCAAAAGACAGATGATCTTTAAGGCTATACTTGGACAAAAAAAATCACAGTTACTATCTAGAAAGTTTGTGGGTCAATCGAGCAAGGTCTTTTAAATAATTAAATTGGAATTAGGCTCGAAGTTGGAGAAACTATGATACCAGGATTTTATAGACACACAATATCATACTCCTTCATATGGAGGCGATTTGAAGAATACTATTTTCTAAATACTTTGGAGAAGAAAAAAAAAAGTACACTGAATACAAAACAACCCCCGCCCCCAAAAAAGCATCTGATTTCCTTCTGGATTTCCTTCCCTACTGCACTCACAGAATGATTTTTTTTAAATTGCCATGAGAAAAACTTTTTACCTCTTGATTTCTCTGCTTTTCCCTCTCTCTCCCCTGCTGTCAATTGGGAATTTCTCTCCTTCCCTTTTCCCTTTCCTCATTCACTTTCCTTTGCCTGACATTTCTGACAAGCTTTATCCAGCTATTGCCTCTTCACTGTTGCAGGGGCAGAGAGCCTGCTGTCCCAGCACTTCCTTCATGCCTGTCAGACTTCCTGAGCCCCTGTGAAATTAGTCAGAACCCTCTGATTCTACCGTAGCATAGTCATCCCTTCTAACGACAGAGAAGAGAATCCACGGGCTAGGAGAAGAGCCCAGTAGAAGAAAATCACTCGGTGCTTAAGGCCTTCAAGACCCTCTTTCCCCATTCCCCTGGTAAAACTGAGCTGCTTCCTTCTCCAGTTAACTGGGCACCCAAATACATGCATTTTAAAATGCAGAGGAATGTCAGATAACCACCCACCCTGACTCTACTAGTTGCTGTGGCTTCTCTGTAGCCTGGTTTTCATGCTAACTAGGATCTGGCTTGAAAATCACACAAAGTCCCAGATTTTTCATCTCCAGATGTGTATTGTGGCAGACATCATGGGCTAGCAATTTCTCTTTACCTCAGTGGAGCCCAAGGAGTTCAAAAGTTCATGTGAAAACCCTCCAATCAAAAGTCACCATAGGGGACCTTAGTTAAAAACATAAGTCTTGACTCCCAAGCCTGCTCTCAAACCACTAAGGCCATGCTAGGTCTGGAAAAAAGCCTGCTGTTGGAGTCAGGTAGCAGTGGTGCCCAGTTGGTGAAGGGGAGCTTGGGTTTTTAGTTTTTTTTTTTTTTTTTTTGGTGAGGCAGTCGGGGTTAAGTGACTTGCCCAAGTTCACACAGCTAGTGCATGCCAAGTGTTTGGTCTGAGGCCAGATTTGAACTCAGGTCTTCCTGACTTCAGGGCTGGTGTTCTATCCACTGCGCCACCTAGCTACCCCTTCTTCCTTTTCTTTTTAAAAAAATATAAATGTTTATTAAAATCTTGACATTGGGGGCAGCTAAGTGGCGCAGTGGATAGAGCACCAGCCCTGAAATAAGGAGGACCTAAGCTCAAATACGGCCTCAGACCAAACACTTGACACTTACTAGCTGTGTGACCCTGGGCAAGTCACTTGACCCCAATTCCCTTAAAAAAAAAAATCTTGACATTGGATGTCAACACAGCCTACAAAACTTACTTAGTAATCTTCAATGCCACCTTGAAAAAATTGGCACTGAAGTTTTCAGTGGAAGGAGAAGACCCTAAGTAACTCTTTTAGGACTGTTGGTAAGTCATCAGGTACAGAAACTATGATCTGGCTTATCCTCTTGAGACTGGAATTTCCAACTCTTGTTCTTCCACATTTCCCAGTCTTAACCATCCCCCTAAGCAGAGCTGAAAGCCTACTCCCTCAAAGGGTCATTGTGAGGAATGCACTTTGCAAACCTTAACCTAAAGTGAGTTATTATTAATACCTTTCTCATAGTAATAGCTCACATTTATGTAGTGCTATAAAATTTGGGAAGTACTTTATTTACAATCATGGGTTCTTAACCTGAGGATCTGTGAACTTTTTTCTTGCATTTTGGTGACTATTGCAATATAATTGATTTCCTTCATAATCCTACAGTATTTTACTTTATGCATTGAAAACCCCAGACTGCCCATGACACACTCAAAAAAGTTAAGAACCCCTAATCTATGTTATCTCTTTTGATCCTCACAACAATGGGCAGGTATTTGTTGTTGTTCAGTCATTTCAGTCCTGTCCAACTGTTTGTGACCTCATTTAGGGCTTTCTTGCAAAGATACTAGAGTGGTTTGCCATTTCCTTCTCCAGCTCATTTTACAGATGAGTAAACTGAGGCATATAGGGTTAAGTGACTTGCCTAAGGTCACACAGTAAGTGTCTGAGGCTGGATTTGAATTCGGGTCTTCCTGACTCCAGGACTGAGATCTATTGACTGTGCCACTTGGCTTCCCCTTATTAATAATTCCATTTTAGAGATGAGGAAATAGACTCAGAAAGGCTAAGTAAGTCGCCCATGGTCATAAATAGTAAGTATCAGAAGTAGGATTTGAACCCAAGCCAACTAGTACATCCTCCAAATGCAACATTATACTAGGTAACACCTCTTCTCCAAGGTTTCTATGGAACCTTAATTACTCCAGTACTCAGTGATCTCCTCTTTTGCTGAACTTCCATAGTGCTTAAAAAATGTGTCCCACACATTGGAGCACTTCATCATAAGCAGCATGATAGTAATTCATGTGTTTTGTCTGTAGACATTTTTCTATGGACATTAATGTGATGCAGAGAAGTTAGTAAAGAGGTTGGCATCATGGGCCCTGGGTTCAAATTCAGGCTTTCATTTACTACCTGTGTGACCTTGAGAAAGTTAGCTAACCCTTTGGGTTTCAGTTTCCTCACATATAAAATGAAGGAGTTAGACCAGAGTACACCTTAAAAAAAGATCATCTACTTAGTTTCTTTTTCCAGTTAAAATGTTTCCAGTTTATCTCTTAATGCTACTCAATATGGTTCAATAACTCTTAGCCCTCTAAGAGACCGACTCTGGGGACCAAGTCCAATAAGGACACTTGTTCCTTTTAAAGGCATCATACCAAGACAATTCTGAAGGACCTAAAATGAAAAATGCTGTCTATCTCCAGAGAATGAACTGATGGAGTCTGAATGCAGATCAAAGCATACTGTTTGTTTGTTTTTTTTACTTTATTTTTCTTGTTTGTTTTTTCTTGGTATTTTCTTTCACAACATGAATAATATGGAAATATGTTTTGCATGACTGCACATAATAAAGCATGCACTTTATCAAATTGCTTGCCTTCTCAATGAGAGGGTAGAGGTAGGAGAAAATTTGGAACTCAAAATTGTAAAAAATGAAGGTTAAAAATTGTTTTTACATGTAATTGGGGAAAAAAAGTTTTAAAAATAAAAAATAAAAGGCAGCATAGTGTAGTGGAAAGGGGCCCAGATTCGGAGTCAGATAACCTAAGTCTGAATCCCAGATGTGTAACTTTGGGATGAGTCACATAATTTCTCTGGGCCTCACATTCTTCATTTGTAAAACAAGAGGGTTCGACTAGATGGTCTCTAAGATAATTTTTTCCAGTTCTAGATCCATAATCTTATAAATACTGTGGCCTTTTGGCTCTGTTCTCTAGAAACATAAGACAGGATCTTGTTTTCCTATAAGCCTGTACTCAACATGGCTTTGGTAAAACACTGAGCTTGAACTTGCCCCATGGACCAGTTTGTACAAGTCATTAGTGCTTACTACTGCCATAGCCATGGTCTATAAAGAAAGACTGGGAAAGGAGTAGGGGCAGGGTAAGTTTAAGAGTTGGGGGAGAGAAAGAGAGAGAAATACAATTCTGAAAGACAAACAGGATAAAAGAAAAGAGAATTTGAGAATCTGTCCAAAAAATGTGATAGTAAGATTACCTGATTCCTGTATAATGAAGACAACAGGGAAGGTTTGATGCAGATTTGTGGAAGTTGTTATTTATTAAAGGGTTTTATGCAGATTTGTGGAGGTTTTTGTTTATTAAAGGATTTTATGCAGATTTGTGGAGGTTTTTGTTTATTGCTTTTGTAAATGGATTATTTGGATTGCAAGAATTCAAGTTTGAATCCCAGCTTTGCCACGTCTTTATTTTGTTGCCACTGGTGAGTGATTTTCTCTCTCTGGGCTTCAGCTGCCTTGTCTGTAAAACAAGGAAATTGGACTCTTTCCCTACCGCCCCCTTCTTTCTCCATAGTTCCTAAAGTTCCTTCCATCAATGATATTCCTTGATTATGATATCTATAGAGATGTATATATAATTCCTGGTTCTTTCCATCGATTGTATTCTCTGATTATGATTCTGTCTACCTTGTAGATCAGCATGAAAATAATGAAAGATTATAGCATCAGTCAATAAGCATATATTAAAAAAGGAAATAAGCATTTATTAAACACCTACTATGTGCCACTTTACAAGTATTTCATTTTGTCCTCACAACAACCCTAAGAGGTAGGTGCTATTATTAACCCAATTTTACAGTTGACAGAGGTTAAGTGACCTGCCCAGGGTCACACAGCTAACGTCTGGAACTGGATTTGAACTCAGGTCTTCTTAACTCCAGGCCCAGTGCTCTAATCACTGCACCACTTTTCTGTGCCTCTCTTTTTTTCATCTATAAAAGGAGATTTACTAGATTACTAATACTAGGTGTGGCTTTAGAGCTAATTTATATATAATATACCCAGTATATTATATATAATATATAATAATTTAGAGCTGAAAGGGACCTTAGGATCACCTGGATCAGTGATTCTCAAAGAGTGATCTGAGGACTCCGAGAGACTGTTTCATGGTGTCCATGAGGTCAAGAGGCCAACTACCTTCATAATAATAATAATAAGATATTTTAATTTCTAATATGGTAAATATTGATAGCTATAACCCACATAAATGAAACCTATTTGGGGGGTCCTCAATGATTTTTAAGAGTGTAAAGGGATCCTGAGACCAAAAAAAGTTTGAGAACTGCTGGCCTAGATCATCTCTTTCATTTTACAGATGACTTGTCCACTATCATTCAGGTACTAACAGGCAAGGCCAGTATTTTAAAATCCAGTCTACTGTCCAAAAGTCCCTTTCCAATACACCTCTCACTACCCTCAGATGGTACTTTTTCATCCTTTCCTTTCCAATGTTTATAATTAACAATTATCCATTGAAAGCCTTATGAAAAAAAGGAAATCTTGCTTACCCTCCATAATAACTTGTTGTTCAGTTGTATCTGACTTTGTGACATCTTTTGGGGTTTTCTTGGCAAAGATACTGGAGTGGTTTGTCATTTCCTTCTCCAGCTCATTTTACAGATGAGGAAACCGATGCACAGAGTTAAATGACTTTCCTAGGGTCACACAGCTAGTAAGTGTCTGAGGCCAAATCTGAAATCAACTCTTCCTGACCCCAGGCCCCACTAATACTAATTCTATTCACTGTGCCACCTCACCACCCAATAACTTAGCTTATATCAAAACAAAGAAAAGTATCTAGCTGATTTGATCAGTGAGAGCCAATTTATGTAATTCAGACAGTTTTTTGGGGGGGAGGGGTCTCAGCAATCAACTTGGTCTTATTTCTACTTCATAATCTATGTACAGCAATAAGTAAACTAGAGCCTGAGTATTCACAACACTAACCAGAGATGTTCACATGCTGGAAGGTTTATTCCTGGACTTTGAGTGGAACCATACTCCTTTGTTTCTTCTTCATAGACTTTGAACCTCTTAGTATTTACTTCTTGTGCTCCCATGATCTGATAACTTTCATTACCAAGGCAATGATAGGAAGTGTATTAGTCAATAGAACACTGGACTTGGGAGTCACAAAAGACTGGATTTGAATTCCATCTCAGATACTTGCTAGCTATGTGACCATGAGCAAGTTCACAACTTCTCTGATTCTCAGTTATCTCATCTGTAATAACAGCACCTACTGTATAGTGTTGTGAGTCCATTAAAATAATTTTTGACTTATTAGCTGTGTGACCCTGGGCAAGTCACTTAATCCTGATTGCTTCACCAAAAAGCAAAAACAAAGAGAAAAAAAGATAATTTTTGTAAAGTGCTTCATAAATGTTAAAGTTTCATAAATGTTATATAACCATAGAGGCAGCTAGGTGATACAGTGGAGAGAGTTCTGGATCTGGAGTCTGGAGGGACCTAGGTTTGAATCCACCCAAGTCACCTGAGGTTAAATGACTTGCTCAGTAAGTGAATCAGCTAGTAAGTAGCTGAGATCAAATTTGAACTTGGGTCTTCCTGACTCCTGGGCCAGTGCTCTATCCACTGTGCCACCTAGGTGCCCCAAAATGAGATTTTGTAAAACATTTTACAAGTCTTAAAGCTTCACAGAATTACTAGCTATTATCATCATCATCTGAGTTACTCAGTGATTTCTAAGCAACGTAACAAAATGGTAATAAGTAAAAGTGGTGTGATCTCTGACGTCTCCTACAGCTATAATCCAATGATCCCTGTCATCCTTCCAGATTTGAACCTATAAATTGAATATCTCAAATAGGTGGTTTAACATATTGGCTAATAGAAGTTAATAATGCCATGCCCAAGAGTAAAGAAGCAAATTTGCATTTTTTTGCTACATGCAATTGTACCAACATTTTAAGGTAAGTGGACATGGCAGCAATAATACATGTTATGTATTGCTGCAAAATACACCTAAAAATGGCCTCCCGCAACCAACTTCTCTTCATTCCAGAGGATTACAGTTCTTTAAAAAAATCCAGATATGAGCCAGTCAGAAATCTCTAGTCCCCCACCCCACCCCCATAACCATCTGTGAATAAATTTAGAGCAGATGGGGAAATTAAAGAGCAGGACAATGCTTACATCTGTTAACGAATTAATACGGTGAAGTCAAGTAAGTAAAATATATTACTTGCCATTGACAGAATATTTACAATATATGACATGAGGTAAGAAACACCAGAGAGCAAAGAATCCCATTCTTTAGGACCTGATGACCCAAGTTAGCCTTCCTCAACCCCTCTTAATTCCATTGCCTTCCCTTGGTCAATTTTTTCCTATTTATCCTATATACAGTTTGCTTTGTATAGACTGGTTTGCATGCTCTCTCCCCCATTAGACTGTAAGCTCCTTGTTGGCAGGGACTATCTTTTGCCTCTTTTTGTATCCCTAGCATTTAACACAGTGCCTGTCACAAGACAGGTGCTTAATAAATGTTTATTATTGATCAATTGATTGAAAAATATTACAATGTGTGGAAAATAACCATAGGGTTCAGCTTCTATGATTTACTTATTAACATCCTCAGATTCTCTTAGGTTTATATTTGGCACTTAGCAGGTGCTACTTTGCAAAGTGCATTATAAGCATGAGCATCCTGAAGAAATATGAGATAATATTTTTTTACTCATAGGATCACATCTCTGGGGCTTAGAGATTAAGAACTGCAGGATGGTTCAGTGGAAAGAGAGCCCTGGCTTTGCAGTCTGAATACCTGAGTTCAAATCCTGCCTTGGATGCTTATTTATATTATTTTGGGCAAATGGCTTAATCTCTCAGACTCTCGGTTTTGTCTGTAAAATGACAGTGACTGGGCCTTTGAGGTCCTAACTCTGTATCAATGATTTTTTTTAAAGGCAATTGGGGTTAAGTGACTTGCCCAGGGTCACACAGCTAGTAAGTGTCAAGTATTTGGCCTGAGGCCGAATTTGAACTCAGGTCTTCCTGACTTCAGGGCTGGTGCTCTATCCACTGCGCCACCTGGCTGCCTCTGTATATCAATGATTTTGTAATCATATGTTGTCTCCCCAAGTAGATTCAAGTACTTTCAGAACAGGAACTGTGTTTTTGTACCTAAGGCACCTACTATATGGAGTGCCAGACAGTGAAAATGTACTAGAGCAGGTAAATACTATATGAGAGGGAAAAGGAAAAACCCAGCAATTCTTGACCATAGTAAATAGAGTCTCGTGCTGAATGGCTTTTGAGATAATTTGGGGGAAGGGGCTCATTTAATGAAATATATATGCCAAATTAAACAACATGGGTCAATCCAGAAGCTCCCCTGCTAGCAGAGTGGCACTTTATGTCTGTGGTTTTGCAAATTAAAAAAAAAAAAAACATTTTGCAACATTACATTCCCACTATTTTCTTAAAACTAGAAGAGCTCTAGAATCAACATCCCACCCATGACTGGGGCAATAATCTTTCTATATCAAATGAGATAATATTTGTAAAGTGCTTATGGGGTAGCTAGATGGCACAGTGGATAGAGCACCAGCCCTGGATTTAGGAGGACCTGAGTTCAAATCCAGCCTCAGACACATAACACTTACTAGCTGTGTGACCCTGGGCAAGTCACTTAACCCTCATTGCCCAACCAAAAAAGATAAATAAATAAAGTGCTTAGCACAGTGCCTGTCACATAGTGAGGGCCATATAAATCCTTATTTTCTTCCCCCTTCCCCCTCCTCCCCATCACCAGGAATGTTGGTAGAAAAGTGAGTGGGGTAGTCTGATGTCTTGGTTCTCTTGGATGTCCCCCACAATTCCATGAGAGTTAAGAAGGCTCCTGACTACCTCCAGAAATGTGGAGAAAATAGGCACCAATTTCTAGGGATGTAGGGGAGGGAATCTGCTAACATTGGGACAATATCCTATTAGCTGGCATCTTTGCCTTGATATGTGAGACGGAAGGAAGGACACCCAGGGCAGGATTGTTTGGGGTGAGATAGGAGATGATATAAAGAATGCTGTTGTGGACTGGAGATTAGTTGTCCTTGGATTGGCTTGGAATGCTTAGACCCAGAATCTTCAGTGTGGCCTTCAGGCTCCATTGTTCCCTGGCTGCTGTAGACCCTTCCTGCAGTCTACAAGGCTAGTGTTTTTTCTGCTTTACCATGCTGTCACTCATCCCCTCTTGCAGTTCCCAATTTCTTGTCCCTCCTCTAAGACTTTCTCTTCTTCCCTCTTAGGAACCCTTGAGTCTTGCACAAGACCATCTCAGGAGATACTATGATGAGGACAATGCCTGTGTTTTTCTCTCTAGCTCTCCTTGGGGGAAGGGAGGAGGAGAATATCTCTTTTGATGGGGCTAGAGGCTGGTTCAGCATCAGGGCAACATACTGCATGCAACATCTCTAGCTAATGGAGCTTTAAGCAAAACCTGTGGGCCAGCTGTGCTGAATGGGGCTGCCCACCTCAGGACTGGTAGGGATGGGCTACTGATTTCCACTGGATCCTGTGTATCCTTTGGCAAACATTTCTACCCATGTAAGTCACTTCCAGCACCTTGTAATTTGAACCCAAGCAATGATCTGCTGGTGTCTGTCAGGCTTATACAGCTGTCACTGACACTGGTAAACCAAAAAGAGTGACCTCGGGTGAGGGAGGCACGGATCCATCTTGGTCCAGTTCGGAGAGGGTTTGTATTCAACACAGAATGGATAACACAGATGAGATACTGACAATCTCCATTCTGGTAATGCTAAACTACACGTTATCTGGCTCTACTTGGGCCTGGCCGGGCTGAAGATCCTGGTAGGTGGGGAAAAGAAGGAAGTTTTGTACAGCTGAGGCATTTAATCCCCCGCCATTTCCCCTTTTACTTATATGTAAGCAAATTCAATCTCTGTACCTGCCACGTCCGCTGAGTATATAATTAGAATGCTGACATCTGAGCAGCAGGGTATCTCAGCCAGCTTTATTCAGAGGAAGGTATTTTTAACATTGGATAAGCTTGGAGATGTATCTGGGACCCCTGATTTCCTTTCTTATTATATACCTCTCCACACACCCACCCCCTATCATAATTCCTTAAATGAAGAGGATACCTCATTGTCAGTTGGGTAGCTAGGTATCACAGGGGATAAAGGACTGTGCTTGGAGTCAGGAAGACTCATCTTCCTGAGTTCAAATCTGACCAAAGACACATACTAGCTGTGTGAGCCTGGGCAAGTCCCTTACTCCTGTTTGCCTCAGTTTCCTCATCTGCAAAATGAGCTGGAGAAGATGGTAAACCACTCCAATATCTTTGCCAAGAAAACCACAAATGGGGTCACGAAGAGTTGGACACAACTAAAATGTCTCAACAACATCATTTAGGCTGTCATAACCTTTTATAGAAGGAGGGAGAAAATGTATTATTTCGTCCCTTTAAAGAAAAATCTTGATATGTAGGGTTTGTTGTTATTGTTGTTGTTTTGCCTATTCTTAACCTGTAAAATGAAGATATTAAACTAAAAGATCTTGAAGGTCCTTTTCTACTCTAAAAATCCTGAGATTCTTTTTTCCCCCCACCAAACCTCCTTTTATTTATGGTTGTGTATTTATAAATTTATTTTCCAAACTCTCTTCCTCCCTCCTTCCTTCTCCACCCCGAATCCTATGATTCTTTTTTGTTTGCTTGTTTTTGTTTTTTTGCTTTTTGGTGAGGCAATTGGAGTTAAGTGACTTGCCCAGGGTCACACAGCTAGTAAGTGGAAAATCCTGTGATTCTTAACAAACCATTTTTGTCCTTATGCAGAAACGTAATTTGTCATCCAGGAAGGAATTGGTTTAGCTAAATGCCACTTATTACAAATGAATTATGGATAAAAGCCAATGAGGAATCCACCGTCATTTGCTGTAGTCCTCACCAGAAAATAACAATCAAAATTAAAATTTATAGTTAGAAAGCATGTGTTTTGACAGTTCAAAGTAATGTGACTTGAGGACCTCAGATCATGGTGGAACTCCTGGTTCTCTGAGTATCTCAGTTAAGCAAGTGGGCCACCACTTCCACTTCCTTAGACTCAACAACCTGGTGTGTCCTGGCCCCCTTCCACACCTTCACTCTGACTGTTGTCTCCCATTTAGCTGTCTTCTCTTATTCTACCATTTATTGATATCCTACCCTTCCTTCAAGATCAAGTTCCCCCTAAGAGGAAGAATGTTCTTCTTGTTCAGTGCTTTAAGTGTGAGAAAAGAAGAAGGAGAATTTATCTACAAGCACGAAGTAAGGCTAGGGAATTGTGAAAAATGTAGTGGCAAAGTGTCAGGCTTTCCTAAAGAAATTAGAAAGTCCTTCCATCCTACTTCAAGTATGATTCCCGTTTATCTTGTTTCAGCCAGCAAAGAGCAAAATTCCAAGAATTAGCAACATTTTTCCTTTATCATTCCTGTAAAATAATTACCTGGGGGAATGATAGATCTAGAAAGGAACTAGTTCTTACCACTGTGATCTTATACCTAGGACAAGAAAAAAGAACTCCCTCAAAAGATATACCTGTAAAGCGATTAGCATAGTGCCTGGCATTTAGGAGGTGCTTAATAAATGCTTGTTCCCCTCTCCTTCCCTTCCCCCTTCTCCCTACCAGTATATACTCATCATGGGCCTATCTGAAGCTATTTGAGCAAAGCTGGGTGACAAATCCTAAAATGATTTAAAGTGAATTCAAAGAAAATGCCATCACATTGCATGTGGTAGTTGAAGGATAGGCTGAAGTTATTTGCATTGGGATAAGAGGTAATGGGCCCAGGACTTAAGCATCTTGGTAAAGCAATATTAGGAAGGTCACTAATGATGCAGACATTTTGACAAATAAAGATTTGAGGCATATGAAGAAGTCTGCAGTGGGCACTTCTTGGGCACCTTGCTGAGGCTATAATGTACCTAATAAAGGCGCATCTCTTTATTTAGGCTGACAGGAAAGTATGGAATCCTAAAGCTTCAAGAAGGTTAAGTGTTTGGGGGGGGAGATATTTCATTTTACAGAGAAAGTAAAAACACCTCTCCCATTCAGCCCCTTCTCCCTACTCACTGAGCTACCAACCCAGTTTGGGCTCTCATGGCTTAACTGGACTATTGCAACAACCTCTTAATTAGTCTGCTTTTACCCTCTTGCTTCTCATCATCTATTATTTACACAGCTGCCAAAATAATCTTCCCAAAGCAATCTGTCACTCCTCTATGCAAGTCTTCAGTGGATCCCTATTACCTCTAGGATAAAATACAGTCCTCAGCAATCTGGTACCAGTCTTCCTTTCTTTTTATTTTTCTTTTTTTTTTTTTTTGGTAAGGCAATTGGGGTTAAGAGACTTGCCCTGAGTCACACAGCTAGTGAGTGTTATGTGTCTGAGGCCCGATTTGAACTCAGGTCCTCCTGACTCCAGGGCCGGTGCTTTATCCACGGCACCACCTAGCTGCCCCTATTCCTTTGTTGGCCTCATGTACTGTTCACTTCAGCCAACCTAGCCTACTTTCTTTTTTTGGGGGGGTGATACAATCAGGGTTAAGTGACTTGCCCAGGGTCACACAGGTAGTGAGTGTCTGAGACCCCATTTGAACTCGTCTTCCTGACTCCAGGGCAGTGCTGTAGCCACTGCACCACCTAGTTGCCCCTATTTTGATTCATGAATGCAGAATTTCATTTCTTACCTATATGTCTTTGTCCAAGCTGTCTCACGTGTTTGGAATGCACTAACTCATCTTCACCTCTTAAAATCCTTTTCTTCAAAACTCAGCTTGGGAGCCAGCTGACAGAATCCTTTCCCAATCTCGCTATTCGTTAGTACTTGCTGGTGCATCAAGTCATCTTAAACTTATGTATTTACATGTCCTATCTCCTAGCAGAATGTGACCTTGAGGGCAGGGGCCATTTTCCCTCTATATCCCCAGCACCTAGCAAGGGAATAGGCAATTTAGTGATGTTTGTTGAGTTTTAAATAAACATAGAATTCATTATCCCAAGTAAGTTAGGCAAGCAAGAAATGCAAATAGTTTCAAGGAGTTGCAATAAATTTGTGGAATACAGTCATAGATTATTAATGGGAAGTCAGAGATGTTCTGGGAGCATTTCTGAGCAACAGATTTTGGAAACAAACTACAGTGCTCACCCTTGCTGCTAGTGTTAAAAGAATAAGACCAGGGCACTGAACGAACCATTAGGTTTCTTATGGAGGAAGAATACAGCCACGTATAATACCCAACACAAGCCCGTCTTGTGTCTATAGGGACATGGTTAATTTCAGGTGGAATCCTAAAGATCATCTTGGGAATAACCACATCCTAGGAAACCCAACAGATGATTCTCTTCTCACAAACACTAGTACAGCACAATTCTGCATGCATGGCCCCAGTAGGTCACAGAAGAACTCTGGAATGCTCATAAATGATGCCAGGTCATATGAACAACAGCTTTAATAGAGTATGTTTCCATTAAAAGTAGCTGTTTTATTGAATAAATGTTGTTGTTATTTTTTAGTCACGTCCAACTCTTTGTGACCCCATTTCGGGTTTTCCTGCCAAAGACTGGAGTGGTTTCTCCAGCTCATTTTACAGATGAGGAAACTGAAGCAAACGGGGTTAGGTGACTTGCCCAGGGTCACAAAACTAAGTGTCTAAAGCCACATCTGAACTCAGGAAGATGAAGTCTTCTTGATGCCAGGCCACGTACTCTATCCTCTGTGTCATCTAGCTGCCCAATAACAAATGTTACAATAACCAAAACAGCTAGATGTGAAGTGTATCCTCCAAGCTAGCATAATGAGATTTCTAAAACTGTCAGCCCCCCTTACAGAGCTCAGCCTACATACTCAATAGGTACTGTAGTTGTTTAATTTGGAAACCAACATGTTCTTCCAATCTAGGCTGGTTCTATAGCCTATGAGATTAATAACTTGGAATGGAATAGGCCCAGGAAGAAACCTATTCTAAGGAAATCTTACCAGGGTTCATTGGGTCCCTGACTGATCAAATTGGGGATCCCAGAACTGAGGATGCTCCCCAAGTAAGCCCACAGACCCATGATGCTGCAAATGCTATGCACTACAATGTGGGAACCAATGAATTATGAATCTGTAAATTTAAGTCCATAAAAGATGCTAAGTATACTGGCAAAAGTGGGTGGAGATGACTGCAAATATTAAACAATGCAAATTCCAATATTTAATTCCTTGTAACACTGGAAGAAAAGAGGGCTCAATCAATCAACAACCTTTTATTAAGTAATTATGTTTTAGGTTAAGGATTCTTAAACTTTTTGTGTCATGGACACAATTTTTTAAATGCAAAAAATACATTAGAAAAAAAACCAATTATATTAAAATATAATTATAAAAACACACACACAAAAAAAAAACAAGTTTACAGACCCCAGGTTAAGAACCCTGGTCCTAGGTTACAAAAACAAAAATTCACAGTCCTTGCTCTCAAAGAGCTTACAATTTATTTTGGAGAAAACAACATGTATATCCAGATATATACAAAACAAATGATTTTATAAAGAAACTAGGAGCTGGGGTAGAAAGTATCAGGAAATTTTTCATGTGGAAGGTGGCATTTGAGCTAAATCTTAAAGGAAATTAGGATTTCTAAGAGGCAGAGAGAAGGAAGGAGGGCATTCCAGGCAAGGGGGACACAAAGACAGCACGTAGAGGGCCACGTTTAAGATACAGTAGGCATGAAGGAGAGTATAGTGTAATAAGGTTGGAAAGGTATGTTGGGGCGAGGTTGTGAATAGCTTTCAATGCCCAATAGAGAAGAGTTTATATTCAAGTCTAAAGGCAACCAGGAGTCTGGAATTTACTAAGCAGAGTAACATTGTCAGTAACTTAGATAGCAGTGTGGAAGATGTAACCTGGTGACAGAAGGTTCTCCCAGTACAAAAATATATCCTCCCCTCATTAGAGATTATTTGGAATAAGAGGAAAAAGGAAAAGCAGGAGGTAGATAGTAAAGACCAAGGAAGGAATTTTCAATTTCATAATTCTGTCTTGGCTCTTGCTAGCAACTTAATGTATCACTGAAAGTCCTTTCCAGGTTAGGAAAGCCTGTGTGTCACCTTAGTAGAACAGGCTCTTACGGTCCAATCAATTCTGCCACCCACCACCCACCCCCTCAACTCCCCAGGAGGCCATAAATACAGAAGAGCCACAGGTCAGCTGGCCAACCCTGACGGAAGGATCATATGCCTGTCTCCTTTTTTTATTTTTATCTTTGGATTCCCCTTGGGACTCTCTTAAACCTATTCACCAGAGTATTACGGACTCCTGCATAAGTTATATATTTAAATAAATATCTACAATTAATACACTAAAGAAACCTATGGGTCAATCTCAGTTACCATCAGCATGAAGTTTCTTATGGAAACTTAATGTTGCTATGTAATCTGCCTCAGAAAAGTAGTGTACAAAGTCCATATTTTTAAAAGATTTTCTGGATGACGTGTTGCAAAGAGGAATACAGGGCCAAAAAAACAATACAAACAGTGACTGAAAAGGAACCAGACTTTTGTTGCTCCTGCTGCTGTTAGGTAACAAAACTGATTAACATGAAGATAAGTCTATTTTCAGGGAATGTACTTGAAAGGAGAGAAGTGACTTCTCTCTCTTCTTTAGGACGGAACTTGAGCATTAGAATGACACAACATCTAGTTTTATTTTTGTTTTTTTCTATTTACATCACTGTAGTAACCACAGAGATCATGTGCCTGGTTCTGCTTACTTTACTTTGCATCAATTCAGATTAAGTCTTTCCAAGCTTCTTCATATTGCAGAAACATTCTATTACATTCATGTGCCATAATTTGTATAATGATTTCCCAATGGAAGGGCATCTACTTTATTTCCAGTTCTTTGCTATGAATGCTATGAATATTTTGCTGTATATTGTAACCCACGTATTTCAAGTAATATTTGACTACGTGAAGTATGCAAGTCCAAACAAATAATTCCTACAGTCTTTTGTAGTATCTGCATAATAGAGATTGATCCAGATATTAATTCTAAAACCATATAAGTTAGCAGTTTTGATTACATTCAAATTTAAACAGAAACCAAGTTAAATTAGATGTTTAATTCAACCTTGTGCTAAGTACTTCAGCTAAAATATAGCATTTTTGAATTCTTATATTCATCCTCAAGTGCTTTCTAAGATTTTCCTTACACCTCATCTCTTTTTTCTGCTTAATTCATTGTTAGCAGAAAACAGAGTTTTCTCTGCATTTAGGTAATGACAACAAAAACATTGAGCTGGTAAGGGGAGAGTACTAGATCAAATTCAAGGGAACAGTTAAACTACAGTAAATATTTATCTAATCAGGCTATCATTTATTCAAACTGGGACTTTAAGAAGGCTGCTGGTGTTAAGAGCCACTCTGTGCAATACCATTAAGGCCACACAAAGGTCAATTCAGCAATGTAGCCCCACCCCTCCTGGGATTATTGGGCCCAAAATAATTTCAGACAGAAATCTGGAGAGTAGGCTCAGTTACAAATTGGCACATGCAAACATACTCAGGTAATGCTGATAGTTTTTTTCTTTGGAATGTCAATCACCATAAAATCCTCTGCTAGAGTCACTTCTTGGAAATCCAACACCGATTCTGCTTGCTTTTTTAATTCTCTAATATCATCTGCTTCTCCCTCTCCAGACACAAGAGGTGGTTTGTACCTCTGACTGAAGTGAGTGAGAACCAGTTTCTTGACTCTGCACAACTTGGCAAACTCTGCCGCCATACGTGGGGTACTATGACCGTATTCTTTCGCTTTGTCCATGTGAGTGTCATCCAGGGTGGCTTCATGAACCAAAAGATCTGCCTCAAAGCACAGTTTCACTCCTTCATCACCTACAACCCCAGAGCAGTCACCTAAAATGCATATTTTTCTTCCAGGAATAGGCTTTTCTAAGACATCTTGGGGAGAAACTTTAACTCCATTTTCCAAAACGACAGTAACTCCATTTTTCAGTTTCCCATAGGCAGGACCTGGCGGGACACCTAATGATGAAGGCAGATGTGATTAAATCACAGGAATGGTATTTACAACTTTTTAAGTTCCATTCTATTATCATCACAAATGTCAAAGAGAAAAGGCATTTGATTCTTCTTAACAATTGTGTAACCATTAAAAAAAAGTATGAGAAACTAGGATTAACTCTATATTTCAAGAAGCTCAATTCTGGCTATTGGTGTTAATGGTATCTTTTTGATGAAGCTGTTCCTCATCCACATGTTAGATGATTTTTAAGCTTCTAAGTCCCACCTGGGATCTCATTACAGCAACCACAGCAGCCTTGTTTCCATTCTCTGCAAAGAAAGGAGCACAGAATGCACCACTGCATATCTACCACTTAATCCCTGGATTAAACTGTTCAGGTAATGCTGTATAACCTACACCTAGATAATGCACATACAGTGACCTAGAGAACTCACAAAAATAACAGATAAAATAATTCTCTTGTGTGACTTGACTGAACACATTCATGAGGCTATCTTTTCCCAATGGAAGGGCATCCACTTTATTTCCAGTTCTTTGCTATGAATATTTTGATGTATATTGCAACCCATTTATTTCAAGTAATATTTGACTATGTGAAGTATTCATCTCCATTTAAATTATAGCCATCCAACAAACTGAAGAGGCTACTGAATAAAGGCATAACTCAACATCCTTTTGTTGATATATAAAACCAAGCAGCACCATAAAGGCCACTGTTATACCAAACTGTTATGGAAGGCCAATGATCATTCTTAATGCTGCTATGGAATGGAACTAATTCCTTCTGTGACTTCCATTTCACCCAGCATTGTGCTGTTTAGAAACTACTTAATGAAGTTAGGTGAGGTGTACCTATAATAACTATAAACATGCACAGCACAAATACTTTTTAAAAACCAGGGTGGTGAATCTGTACAGTCTTTTGGCAGCCTCATCTAAATAAACAAAAACTGGGATGCAGTTCTGATAATGTGTTCACATAATTATATAGCCTGCTGCTCCAAAGGGACTCTTGGCTTTCAAAAAAAATAAAAAGTTCCATAGCTCTGCATCTACAGTAACAACACCCTCTCCCGGCCCCCCCCCCCCCCCAACAAACCTCCAATGTTTACAGACATTTGGCTTTTGCTCTGGCAAGTACTTTTGGCCTTCTGGAATTAAGTCTTTAATCAATAAGCAAACTTCCAGTAAAGAATTTAAGTAGACACGATTTTTCTTGAATACTTGGGTGGCTGATAAGACAGGCTGGTTCACAATACATTGCAGTTTAAACACTTTCAGCAGCATCAAAGACCACCCTAACACAATAAAGGGCAACAAATTCACTTACCAAGGTCTTTTAGTTTCTGTGCATTGAGTCTACCTGGACGTTCCTTCTCTGCTACTGAAAAACCAAAGGATGGAATGCGATGGAAGAGGCGAAATGCTTTCACAAGAAACTGCTCATCATTGACCAGTACATAGGAGCCTTCAACTGAGTCTAAGAGGATTGTTCTCCCTTGTATCTCTTTGGGAGGCCTATCAGCTCCATCTCGGTGAGAGAAGTCTCTTAATTCTCCAGCAGGGCACTGATCTTCTGTGGGCACCAACTCATGGACAACGTAGGGGAAGGTCAACTCTGAGCGAGAGAGCTCCATAGTCTTCCAGATGAAATTCCGAAGCCCTACCGGCCCAAAGATTTCCATAGGTTGTTTGGAAGCTGCGGGACTGCTCTGGAGACTGATAGTGCAAAGAAGCCCGGGAAGGCCGAAGAAGTGATCCCCATGAAGATGAGTTATGAAGATCTTTGTAATTCTCCCTTTTAAAACAGGAAAGAAAAATAGGATCATAATTTTATTTAGGAGGGACCAAAGCAAAATGACGTGCATAAAGAGCAGCAGTGTGTAATTAAGGGCTCTATTTCCCATGATCTCATTCACTCAAGTTAGCCGAGTGATTCAGGGATCTTTTTTGTAATAATTATACCGCACAGCACGGAGCAGTGGATGGGGTGCTTGGAGTCCAGAAGGTATGGGTCCAAGTTCTGTTCCCAACACTTAACCAGCTCTGTGAAGATGGGCAACTCACTTAACCTCAGGACTTCAGACAGCTTTCTAACCCTGTAAGTGACAGATGGGTTTCAATTTGCCTCGGTGGAAGAAGTTCCCACACCATTGAAATTTCAGACTACTGACAATTTATTTGTTTTCTTTCCCGCCCCATAAATTCTTTTTAAAATAATTTTTTTTTTCAATTGTCAGGCATGTATTCTTTCTCACTCCCATCTCCCCTACCCCCAGAGGGAAGCAGGGAGAGAGAAGGGAATTTTTTGCTCTAGTTTTCAAAGTTATATCTTTTTTTTTTTGCTTTCTGGTGAGGCAATAGGGGTTAAGTGACTTGCCCATGGTCACACAGTTAGTAAGTGTCAAGTGTCTGAGGCTGGATTTGAACTCAGGTTCCATTTTTTAGCTTTTTTGCTTTTTTTGGTGAGGCAATCGGAGTTAAGTGACTTGCCCAGGGTCACACTGCTAGTAAATGTCAAGTGTCTGAGGCTAGATTTAAATTCAGGTCCTCCTGACACCAAGGCCAGAAGCTCTATCCTCTGTGACACCTAGCTGCCCCAAAACAGATTTTTTTCAAATGAACACTCCAAATACAATACGTTAGTTTGTAATCTGAATCAATTTGCTCTCTAGATGGATCTTTATGAAACCACTCCACCACTGGTTGCCAAACACTGGAAATGGGGGGAAGGGGGAGATCTACTCTAAGGAAGTATAGGTAAATTGGGACCTTAGACACAAATGCTAGTGCTGTATCACTTCCTTTTATTCCCTTTATTTATACTTTTCTTCTCTGGGATATCTATTTTCCCTTGCTCCTGCATAGGCCTGGACACGTCTAAACACGATTTGATCCTTCTAGAGGCAAACGGAGCTTCTGAGGAGGTTGCTAAGACCTGGTCTGAACCTGGCCTCCGCAATGACATTATCAGACTCCTTTTTTCTCCATTTTCTCATCCCTCAACAACAATAGCTGAACTTAGGATCATTGACTAGGTACCAAGAACTAGGAAACCTTCCTCTACTAACTGAAAAACTACTTCCCACAGTGTTATCAAATAGTTTTACAGAAGACGTAACATTCCACTGTAGACACAGAGAGAAGGTCTAAAGAGAAAGATAACTACGAGAAGGAGGGAAATAGGCATATGACAGATTACAAAAAAATAAGGACTTTTTATGGAAAGATTAAATATGGGTGAGCATACAATTAGCGTAAAATCATGAGAGGGATAGGAATAATGAATCTGAACTTTGTCGACAGAAGTAGAAGGAAACTTTGAAGGAGGTAAATTTAAGACAAATAAATTTCTAAAGTGAGTAGTAAGTTTGGGCAAATTGTTACCTGAAAAGATGGTACAAGATGAAACAGGTGGGGACAAATTAATGGGCAGCAGGTCCATAATGGGGTATGAAGAGGAAATGGAATGTGGGGTGATAGGCTTTTAATCTCTTAGGTAGACTATGGAAAACAATGATACCTTCCCACAAAATATCCTTGGTGCCTTTGTCAACAACAGTATGAGTCTCTGAGTGGCCTTTCTTATGTTCTTACAGAAGAAAGATTTTTCCACTCTTCAGATAGAATAAGTCTTCTGGACAGTAGCAGGTACAAGAGCATAAAGCAAAGCATTCCTTTATATAAATCTTGAATCCATAAGGCAAAAACTCATTTCTAGCCAGAAAGTATCATACGGTGGTGGAGAAAAAGGTCTGGATTTGGAGTCAGAAGACTTGGCTTTGAATTCATTAGGATCCTGTGGGCACATCACTTAACCTCTCAATTTCCTCAACTACGAAATATGGACACTACTACTTATGCAGAGGGTTGTTTGGGGAAAGCACTCTGTATATACTAAAACATCATACAAGACAGCTGTGGCATAGTGAAACTATACTAGTTCTGCAATCAAAGACCTCGGTTCAAATCCAGATTTGGTCACTTACTAGCTGTGTGATTTTGGGCAAACAGCTTAATCTATATCTATTTCCTCAATTTCCTCAGCTGTACCATAGGGATAATAATATCTGTGTCACCTACCTCAAAGGCCTGCCCATAAACTGGAAAGTACTATGTGAGCTGTTATTACAAAATACCATTCAACAAAGATTCAGAAGGCTCAGATTCTGGGTATCAAATCCTAATAATTCGGAATTTGCAAAAAAACATTTTATAACAATGATTACTGATGTGCAATTAAAAATAAACAAGTCTTAGATATATCACTTGAACTATCTGTTAAATGGGAAGAATAATCTGAACATCTACCTAACTTAAAGGGATACTTTGAGTACAGGAAATCTATACATTTTGAGTTCCTTTGGAAGAAAGCATTATACTACAGATGCCCAACAATCTCTGATCACAACCTTTTCCTTGCAGCCTCTGGGCTTCTGTAAATTGACTTTAAAAGCTGATGATCCTCCCAAAAAGGCTGGAGGCTGTGAGAAGAGCTTTGTTCTGGTACTCAAAAGCCCCAAGAAGTGGCCCAAAATGTCTCAGAAACACAAGGTGAGGAGGGCACAGCTTAGCACCAACAGAGCCTATGTTTCTTAGACAGGGATATGGGTGACTGTGGGGCAGATGCCCAAAGGCTGACATGTTATCACATCCCTATAATTTGCCTGCTAGAGTTCCTTGCCAACACTTTCTTGGTGCAACACCATTACTTCCCCTTCTCCCCCAAAATATCTCAGCTAAGGATCCTTACCATAAATATAAATTCCAAGCATTAGTTAACTTTTCTCAGGCACATAAAGTACTTGAAGAGTAATGATATCAGCCAGATTTATTGTATTTACTGAATACCTACTTCTTAAGGACACTTGGTACTGAAAAGGTATAAGACTAGTTTCTGCTATAAAGAAGCTCAAGATCTATTTGTGGAGACAGGATTCACAGAGAGTACAATGCATGGCAGCATATAATTAAGGGTAACATCTTTGCTTCAGCATGGAAGGGCTGTAGGAGTTCAGAAGACAGGGAGATCAGAGAACACTAAAATGCACAGAGAAGGCTTCACAGATGAGTTGCTGGGACTTGAACTGGACCTTGAAGGATGCATAATTTGTTTAGGCTGAGCACAGAAGGCATTCCAGGCAGGAAAAATAATATAAGCAAAGACAGAGAGGGAAGGTAGACTGAGTCTGGTGTATTTAAAGGATGGGGAAATCAATCTGACAAAAATAGAAGGTCACACACTTGTCAAATCAGGGACAAAGCACTTGCCTAGATGTATAAGTCCTTCCATGATCTGGGCCCTAACTGACCTTTCTAGCCTTCCCTGTCATCACTATTCTACATGCATCTCAGCTGCAAATAGCTCTGGCCTTTTCCCCCCTCCACACCTTTGTTCATCAAAAAACAGGCATTTATCTGTTAAGCACCTGTTATACGCTAGGCCTGGGGATACAAAGAATGAAACAATCCCAATTTGAAAAAAAGCTTACATTCTAATGGGAGAGACAACAATTACGTACATAAGTGCTTATACAGTGAAATACAAATAAAGGTAAAGTAGTTACATACAGGGTAGATGGTAAAGGAGGAAAGGGGCAGGAAGAGGGAATGGGGAAAGGTTTCACGTAGGTGGTGTCTGAGCTGCAATCTGAAGGAGAGGCAGAAGAAAGGAAGGAATACATTCCAAGGACAGAAGATGGCTGCCACAAGGCAGAATAGAGGAGAGATGAAGGGCTGTGCATGAGGAATGGAGAGGTAGCAGGTCTGGCTGAAGTGTAGAGTATGAAAGTAATATATAATGAGCCAGGAAATATCACTTGGGGGCAGGCTGTGTAGGACTGAACAGAGGAGTTTATATTTTATCCTAAAGACAATGGGGGCTGGGAGAGTTGATTGAGTTGGGGGATGGCACAGGTAGACCACGTAGTTGGGGAAAATATCTTAGCTTTCGGTGGGCAGCCTGCTCTTTTCTATTCATCAAATACCACCACAGTGTGGCTGTACAGGCTACTTTTCCAGGCTGACAAGGAAATTCAAGATATAAATTCAGAAGAAGGCACCAACTTGAAAACATCAACTATTAAAACCTCAAAGAAAAATGCAGATTGGGCACAAGCTCAAAAAGAATTCTAAAACGAGCTAAAGAAAGCAAATTCTGAAAAAAGCAAAAAAAATTTTTTTAACTCAAATAATAGAAGTAGAGGAAAAAATGGGAAAAGAAATGAAAGCAATGAAAGAAAATTACAAAAAGAATTAGTTTGGTAAAACAAAGTACCAAAAATACTGAAGAAAATGACTTCTTTTTTTTTCTATCTATTTATCTACCTATCTATCTATCTATTTATTTACTGACTAGACAATGGGGTTAAGTGACTTGCCCAGGGTCAAATAGCTAGTAAATGTTATATGTCTGAGGCCGGATTTGAACTCAGGTCCTCCTGAATCCAGGGCTGGTGCTCTATCCACTGTGCCACCTACCTGCCCCAAAATGACTCCTGAAGAATCAGAATTGGCCAAATGATTAAGAGATGTATAAAATCTTACTAAAGCAAATAACTCTTTAAGAGCAGCTAGGTGGTGAAGTAGTTAGAGCACAGGCCTTGGAGTCAAGAGGACCTGAGTTCAAATCTGGCCTCAGACACTTAACACTTACTAGCTGTGTGACCCTTAGCAAGTCACTTAACCCCAATTGCTTCACTCTACCCCCAGGAAAAAAAACCTCCCTAAAAATTAGAATTGGTCAAGCAGAAACTAATGACTCCATGAGATATCAAGAAACAATAAAACAAAGTAAAAGACTTAAAAAATAGAAGAAAATATGAAATATTTCATAAGGGAAAAAAACTGACCTGGAAAAAAAAAAAAGAGGGGTAATTTAGGAATTATTACACTACTCGAAAGCCAGGATTTAAAAAAGAGCCTAGACATCATATTTCAAGAAATTATAAAGGAGAATTGTCCAGATACCTTAGAAGTGGAAGCAAAGTGGAAACTGAAAGAATTCTACAATCACCTCCTGAAAGAAATACTAAATGAAAACTCTTAGCAAAGTCACAACCAATTTTCAGAGCACCCAGGTCTAGGACAGAATACTATAAGCATCCAAAAAGAAACCATTCAAATACAGTGGAACTACAGTAAGGATCACACAAGATTTAGCAGCTACCATTATAAAGGAACAAAGAGCTTGGAACATGATACTCCAGAAGGGAAAGGAGATAAGATTACACAAGGATAACCTACCCAGTAAAACTGGGTATAATCCAACAGGGGAAAAATGGATATTTAGTGAAATAAAGAACTTCCAAACATTACTAATGAAAAGACCAAAGCAGAATAGAAAATCTGACATTTCACCATTAAGACTTAAGAGAAACACAAAAGGGTAAACATGAAAGAGAAATCGTAAGGGACTCAATAAGGTTAAGCTACTTACATTCCTATATGGGAAGATGATACATGTAACTCTGAAGAATTTTATCATTATTAAGGCAGTTAGGAGTCTACTTAGAGGGCATGGATATGAGTCTATTTTATTGGGATGATCTCAAAAGGAGAATAGAAGCGATGCTCTAGGAGAAAAGCGGAAGGGAGAGGAAGATTAGGGAAAATAATCTCACATAAAAGAGGCATTCAAGGAAGAACTTTTATGGTGAAGATGAAAATGGTGGGGGAAAGCAGGCAAGATTTGAACCTCTCATCTAAACTGGTTCAAAGAAGAGAGAATATCTATATCTATATCTATCTATCTATAGATACACACATATATATGGACACACAGTTGTCAGTATAGAAATTCATCTTACCCAACAGGGAAGAAGGAAGAGAAGGGGCTAAGAGAAAGGGAGGAAAGGGGTTAAGGGGAGGGTAAATTAAAGAAGGCAGTGGTCAGAAGCAAAACAGACTTTTGAAAAGAGGACATGGTAAAAAAGAGAAGGATAAATAGAAGAGAATAGGATGGAGGGAAATATACAGTTATGAATCACAACTGTGAATGAGAACGGGACGAACTCACCTATAAAACAGAAGTAGATAGCAGAGTGGATAAGAAACCAAAACCCATAACATGTTGTTTACAAGAGACACACTTGAAGGAGAAAGACACATAGTTAAAACAAAAGGCTAGCAATCAAAGCAAAAGCAAAAGCAAAAACAGACCTAATTAAAAGAGGGAAACTATATCTTGCTAAAAAGTACCATAGACAATGAAATAGTATCAATACTAAACACATAAGCACCAAAATGACATAGCATCCAAAATCTTCTTTTTCTTTTTGTTTGGTAAGGCAATTGGGTTTAAGTGACTTGCCCACAGTTACACAGCAAGTGAATGTTATGTGTCTGAGGCTGGATTTGGACTCAGGTCTTGCTGATTCCAGGGCCAGTGTTCTATCCACTGCACCACCTACCTGCCCCACATCCAAATTCTTGAAAGAAAAGTTAACTGACTTACAGGAGGAAATAGACAGTAAAACTATACTAGAGGGGGACCTCAACTGATTCCCTCTCAGACCTAGAAAAATCTAACCATCAAAAATTAGAAAGGAGATGAGCAGAATTTTAGAAAAGTTAGATACTAGGAAGCTCTGGGGAATAATGAATGGGAATAGAAAGAATTATACCTTTTTTGTCAGATATATATATATGATGTCTTCACAAAAAAAAAATGACCTCATATGATGGCATTAAAACTTCAAAATAAATGCACAAAAGCACATATATTAAATGTACCTTTTCTGAACCATGATGCAATAAAAATCACATTCAAAAAAAGGCCTTAGAAGCATAGATTAAAAATTAACTGGAAGATAAATAATCTAATCCTAAAGAATGAGTAGGTCAAAGAACAAATCATAGAAATAATCATTAATTTCATTAAAGATTATGACAACAAAGAAATGACATACCAAAATTTGTGGTATGCAACTAAAGCAGTACTGAGGAGAAAATTTCTATTTCTAAATGCTTACAAAACAGAAGAGAAAAAGAATAGATCAATGAATTGAGTATGCAACTAAAAAAACCTAGAAGAACAGAATTAAAATTCCCAATTAAACATCAAGATAGAAATCTTGAAAATTGAGAGGTTAGTAAAACTGAAAGTAAAAAAAAACCATGAATTAATAAATAAAACTAGAAGTTAGTTTTATGAAAAAATAAAATAAAAGAGATAAAACAGTGGCTCATTTTTTTTAAAAGGAAGAAATCAAATTTCTTGTATCAAAAATGAAAAGGAAAAATGCACAACCAATGAAGATGAAATTAAAGCAATTATTAGGAGCTATTTTGCCCAACTATGTGCCAAATAAAACTGACAATCTAGGCGAAATGGATGATTATGTTGTTGCTCATTTGTTTCAATTATGTCAGACTCTTTGTGACCCCATTTAAAGTTTTCTTGGCAAAGATACTGGAGTAGTTTGCCATTTCTTCTCCAGTTCATTTTACAGATGAGGAAACTGAGGCAAACAGGGTGAAGTGACTTGCCCAGGGTCACACAGCTAGTAAGTGTCTGAGGCCAGATTTTAATTCAGGAAGATGAGTCTTCGTGACTTCAGGCTCAGCACTTTATCCACTGTGCCACCTAGCTGCCCCTAGATGAATATCTACAAAAATATAAACTACTCATTTTAATAGAACTGGAAATAGAATACTTTAACCCTACCATAAAAAGCCATAAAGAAGCTCCCTAAGAAAAAAAAAATAGCACCAAACATTTAAAGAACGACTAAATTCAAAATTACATAAACTGTCTGAAAAAGTAGGTAAAGAAGAAGTTCTACCAATTTCTTTTACGACACAAATATAGTTTTTCTTTTTCTTTCTTTTTTTTTTTTTTTTTGACTAGCCAATGGGGTTAAGTGACTAGCCTAGGGCCACACAGCTAGTAAGTGTCAGGTGTCTGAGACCACATTTGAACTCAGGTCCTCCTGACTCCAGGGCCGGCGCTCACAAATTTAGTTCGGACAACTAAATGAGAGAAAAGAGCAAAAGACAACTATAGACCAATTTTCCTAATGAATATTGATTCAGAAATCTAAATAGAATACTAGCAAGGAGATTAGAGCAATATATCACAAAGACCTACACTATGACTAAGTGGGATTTATACCAGGAATGCAGGGCTGATTCAGTATTAAGAAAACTATAAGCATAACTAGTCATATCAATAACAAAACCAAAAATATGATTAATCAATAGATACAGAAAAAGCTTTTGACAAAACACAGTACTTATTCCTTTTTTCTAACCTTTTAAAAAATTTATTTAGCATTTTATTTTTCCCCAGTTATGTGTAAAAACAATTTTTAACAACTGTTTTTTAAAAATTAGAATTTCAAATTCTCTCCCTTCCTCCTTCCCAACCCCATTGAGAAAGCAAGCAACTGGATATAGGTTATATATTTGGAGTCATACAAAATATTGCATGCATATTAGTCATGTTGTGAAAGAAAACAAAGAACAAAAAACAAAACCTCAAGAAAATAAAGTAAAAAGTATGCTTCATCTATATTCAGACACCATCAGTTCTATCTCTGGGGACAGATAGCAATTTTCATCATAAGTCCTTCAGAGTTGTCTTGGATCATACAAGACCTAATCCTTTTAAAAACACTAGAAAGCACAGCAATAAATGCAGCCTTTCTTAAAATAAGTGGCATCTATCTAAAAATAAGAGCAATCATTATCTATAATGAGGACAAATTAGAAGCCTTTCCAGTACTGTGTTAGAAATGCTAGCTATAGCAACAACATAAGAAAAAGAAATTGAAGGAATAAGCATAAGCAACAAGGAAACAAAATTATCACTTTTTGCGGAAGACATAACATACTCAGAAAATCCAAGAGAAATGACTAAAAAAACTAAGTGAAACAATTAACAACTTTAGCAAAGTCGCATTATATAAAACAAACCCACTCAAATCATCAGTATTTCCATATGTTACCAATAAAACCTACCAGGAAGAGACATAAAATAACTGTAGACAGTACAGTTGGGAATCCACTCGCCAAGACACACAGAGCAATTATGTGAACACAATTACAAAACACTCCTGACACAAATAAAGACAGATCTATAAAACTGGAGAAATATTAAATGCTTGCGGATAAGCTGAGACAATATAACAAAAATGACAATTCTACCTAAGTTAACATGCTAATTCAGTACCATACCAATCAAACCACCAAAGAATTACTTTACAAAGCTAGAGAAAATAATAAAATTCATCTGGAGGACAAAAGGTCAAGAATACCAAGGGAACCAATGAGAAAAAAATGGAAAGGCAGCTTACCAGTACTAGATCTCACACTATATTACAAAGGGGTAATTATCAAAACAATTTGGTACTCTGTAAGAAACAGGGTGGCTGATCAATGAAACAGATTGGGTACACAATATACAGAAGTTAATGAGGATAGTAACCTAGTATTTGATAAAACCAAAGTTCCCAGTTACTGGGAAAAGAATTCACTATTCAAGAAAAATTGCTGGGAAAACTGGAAAGTAGTCTTGAAGAAATGAGGCATAGAAGGGGCAGCTAGGTGGCGCAGTGGATAGAGCTCTGGCCTTGGAGTCAGGAAGAACTGAGTTCAAATCCAGTCTCAGACACTTTACACTTACTAGCTGTGTGACCCTGGGCAAGTCACTTAACCCGATCACCTCACCAAAAGAAAAAAAAAAATGAGGCATAGACTAATATCTCATACTGTATGACCAAGATAGGCTCAAAATGAGTAGTGATTTGGACAAAAAGGTTGATACCATAAGTAAATTAGGGGAGCATGGAAGAAATTACCTGTCAGATCTATGGCTACAATAAGAGTTCATGACCAAGCAAGAGGCAGAGAGGTTCACAGAACATAAAATAGACAATTTTAATTACATAAAATTAAAATGTTTCTGTATGAACATTAGCCAAAATTAAAGAAAAACAGGACACTGGTGGGAAAATTGTAGCAAGTTTCTTTGACTAAGGTCTCATTTTTTAAATATATAGAGAATCGGGCAGCTAGGTGGCACAGTGGATACAGCACTGGCCCTGAATTCAGAAGGACCTGAGTTCAAATCCAGCCTCAGGCCAAACACTTGACACTTACTAGCTGTGTGACCCTGGGCAAGTCACTTAACCCCAACTGCCTAAAAGTAAAAAAAAAACAACAAAACAAATATATACAGAATCTATAAATCTATAAAAATTGGGAGCCATTCCCCAATTGATAAACAGTCAAAGGATATGAAGTGACAGTTTTCAGAAGAAGAAATCAAAGCTATCAATAGTCACATGAAAAATGCTCTAAATCACTAGTAATTAGTGAGAAATGATTCTTTTTCTCTTATATTAATAACCAATTATTAAACTTGGATTGAGGTTTTCCCCTCCTATTTCCTCAATCAGAAACAAGCCCCCAGAGGTTATTCAGCCAGTCTCTGAAGGACATTGCTGATAGAAGAGATTGCCCAAATCCTCAGGGTACATGCTTTTTGTGGGTGGGGCCCCACTCAACTAGAAGACCTTATAAACAGAGTCTGGTTCAGGCAAGTTCTTGCCCTTGGGAAATAAGCACCTGTACTTGGAATCTTCCATTAGAATTTAGGGTGACCCCGCATATGAAGAGTGTTCTGAGTAGAGAAGGATTCTTTTGTCTAGATTGCTGAGGCAACTGAGTCTCACCATTAGGTCATATCCTCAGCAGGAAAAGCTGAAGACTTTTTGCCCACTTCCCCTTTAATGTGTCTATCCCCTCATTGCTTGTTAACCAATCAGAGTTGATTTCCACCCTCAGGGACACCCTCTTTTCCAAAGGCTTGTAAGTATTCAATTGGGGGGAGGGGGAAGGGGAAGTGTCTTTGGTTTCTGAGCGGGCCACTGACCTTGATTTATTATTTCCTAGACGTAATTAATGAGTTGATTAGTAATTGCCCAGAAACTCTGTGTCTCAGACTTCTCATTCATCATATTAGCGAAATGCTTCTGAAGTACCACTTTACACCTCTCAGAATGGCTAAGATGGCAGAAAAATAAGCAACAAGGAAACAAAATTATCACTTTTTACAGAAAAGATGATACTACGCCTAGAGGATCCTAGATGACAGAAAAGTAAAAAGACAGGTTTTTTTTGTCATTTATAAAATGACAGTTGGAGTGGATGTAGGAAAATAGGGGCCATCATGCACTGTTGGTGGCGCTGTGAACTAAGCCAACCATTCTGGAGAACAATATAGAACTATGCCCAAAGGGCAATAAAACTATGCATAGCCTTTGATGTAGCAATACTGCTACTAGGTCTATACCTCCAGAGGATCAAAGAAATGGGAAAAGGACCTATATATAAAAAATATTTTATAGCAGCAATTTTTCTGATGGAAAAGAATTGGAACCTGAATGGCTGAACAAGTTGCAGCATACGATTGTGATGCACTAACTATTATGCTGCAAGAAATGATGAAGGGATGGTTTCAGAAAAACCTGGGAAAACATGCATGAACTGATGCAAAGTGAGCAGAACCAGGAGAACAATTTACACATTACTAAGCAATAGTGTAAGGAAAATCAACTGTAAAAGACTTAGCTACTCTAATCAACTCCAAAGGACTCACGATGTAAAATGCTATCCACCTTTAGATAGAGAACTGATGGACTTAGAGTGTAGAATGAAGTTGATGTTTTTCCTTTTCTCTATTTTTCTTGTGCAGTTTTTTTTTTGGGAGGGGATAGCTAATGTGGAAATGTTTTACATGACTTTATGTATAATGGGTATATATTTCTTGCCTTCTCAATGGATGGGGAGGAGTTAGAAGGAGGGAGTAAATGTAGAGCTAAAAAAAATTAAGCTAAAATTTCCACCCATCAAAATCATATTCACTCTTTAAAGCCCAGTACAAATCCTACTTTCTTTATGAAGACTTCCCCAACTGCCTCAGATGCGGGCATTTTTACGCCTCTTGACATTTTTATTATTCTCATTACACTGATCAAAAATCAACATAATATTATATTAATTTCAGAAAATTCCACGGTCTGGGACTTTCTTACACATCTTCCTATCCCCAAGTAACTGGGCAATGTGTCTTGCAGGTAATAAACACTCAATAAGTATTTAATGAATGAGAGAGAAATCTGAATCAGTAAGATGAGTCCAGATTAAAGGACCTTGAAAAGGAAGCAAAATGATGGAATTTCAAGAGATTCTCATGAATAAGAAAAGCACCCAAGGTACACCTACTGACCTGCTTTAAGCTGGCTTTTCATGAACTGTGTTTGTGTCCCTTCCCCACAATCAAAGAGCCAGCAGGCACCTTCACATCGGAGAGCTACAGCAGAGGCTCCCCTGGTGGGTGATGGGTATGCAGAGCCTGTTCCTAGGAAGGTTACATCCATGGACATCTTCCACCCTGAAACAACAAAAGAGAATCCTGAGATCACTGTGCACCATAAATCACAAACTCGGAAATCCTGTCGACATTACTGGTAGAGGGTGAGTGACATTCTGGGTGCCAGTCCCCTCGGTTAGACTCCCCAAAGTCTATTGTTCTACACAAACATAGGGTAGATTTGAACAGCTCCCAAAATGCCTTTTACCACCAACTTCTAAATCATGCAGGACTGACAAATTTTTTTCCATACATTTTTATTTATTTTGTTCAGTGTTTCCTAATTACATGTAAAAAAATTTTTTTTTATCATTTCTTAAAAACTTTAAGTTCCAAATTCTCTCCATCCCTCCCCTCTACCTTCCTTGAGAAGGCAAGCAATTTGATATCAATTGTACCTGTGAAGTCACGCAAAACACATTTCTGTATTAGCCATGTTGCAAAAGAAAACAGACAAAAAACCCTCAAGAAAAAGAAGGAAAGTTTAAAAAGTATGCTTCAATCTGCATTCAGAGTTCATCAGTTCTGTCTCTGAAAGTAGATAGCATTTTTCACCATGGGTCCTTTGGAATTCTGACTTAAATTAAAAAAAAATACACGTAAACCAATTAATTAAAAACAAGTCAGAATTCAGGTTAGGAGGTAAGACATTAAAATAATGCTCAGCAAACTTTGGGTGACTCTGAAGCCACACTGAGCTCTTCTCCCTCCAAATTCCCTTATGGTTCTTAATCCTGTGTTGTTGTTGTTCAGTCATTTTTTTCAGTTGTATCTAACTGTTCATGAGCCCATTTGGGGTTTTCTTCGAAGATGCTGGAGTGGTTTGCCATTTCCTTCTCCGGCTCATTTTACAGAGGAGGAAACTGAGACCAAGAGAGTTAAGTGACTTGCCCAGAACCATAGAGCCAGTAAGTGTCTGAGGCACATCAGAACTGGGGAAGAGGAGTTTTCTTGACTCCAGGCCTAGCACTCTATCCACTTTGACATCTAGCTGCCCTCTTAATCCTACACTTCTTTGCTATTTAACTGTTTTGTGAACACACAGCTTTGTTCCCCAACTAAATCTAAATCCCAGGGGACCATATATTTTTGCTTCTTTTGAATTCCCAATTCCCAATACCCCCATTTCAAGAACTAGTAGGAACTCAAACTTCTAATGAATAATAACTCATGTTTATGTAGACCTTAAAGTTTACAAAATGCTTTCCTCACAACAGGCAGATAATAAAATATTATTATCCACTTAACAAATGAGGTTATTAGGGGGTCAGAGTGGTAAAGAGAGCAGCCACTGGTAATCTGAGCTGAGACTTGAGTTCGGGTCAAAGGGACATGGATTTAGAGGTAGAAGAAATCATAAAAACCATCAGTTCCAACTTTCACATTTTACAAATGAAGAAACTGAGGCACAGGAAGGATAAGTAAACTGCTCAGTGTCACAAAGCTTATGTCTAATCAGAATTTGAACCCAGTACTTCCTGACTCCAACTCCAATCACTTATCTATCACACTTAATGGTTCTCTGAAAATCCCAGGGGGTTCCTGAGACCCTCTTGTGGGTCTGCAAAGTCAAAAATATTTTCATAATAATACTAAGGTGCTATTTTCAACTATTTATCTGTGTGAGGCCAGATTTTCTTCATATACTTCAACTAAAACAACCTATCACAACAGATTGAATGCAGAAACAGGTATGAAAATCTAGTTGTCTTTTATTTAGTCAGAATTAATGAAATGTGCAAAAATATGTAAAAGAGCAACTCTCCTCACTGATTTTTTGTTTTGGAAAATATCTTTCATAAAAATGTTATTTATGTTAACATGTAATCAGTTATTGCTATTTTTAGATGAATTAATACATATTTACAAAATTATTGGTTTTAATTTCTAATATGGTAAATGTCAACAGACTGAACCCATGTAAACCAAGCTCTTTATAATACTCAACAAGTTTTGGAAAAGGATCCCGAGACCAAAAGTTTGAGAATTGCTGCACTATACTCCCTCTCTTCTGACTCCTAATCCAGTGTGTTTTTCATCCTTAATACTCAGTCTGTGTAGTAGGGATTTAGGCCAAATGGAAAAATTGAAAATAAACCAAATTTGCATAAACATATTGGAGGCAAATTGCATAAATTATCTTAAACTTGTTGTTCAGTTATTTCAGTCTCATCTGACTCGTTGTGACCCCACTTGGAATTTTCTTGGCAAAGATACTGGAGTGGTTTGCCATTTCCTTCTCCAGCTCATTTTACAGATGAGGAAACTGAGACAAACAGGGTTAAGTGACTTGTCCAGGTTCACATACCTAGTAAATGTTTGAGGCCAGATTTGAGCTCAGAAAGATGAGTCTTCCTGACTCCAGGCCTAGCACTCTGTGCAATATGGTGCCACCTAGCTGCCCAAGCTTAAACTAGGTTACTATTAATTATTAATATTTTAACCAGGCAGCTAGATGGTACAGTAGGTAGAGTGCTGAGCCTGGAGTCAGGAAAACCTGAGTTCAAATCAGGCCTCAGACACTTACTAGCTGTGTGACCCTGGGCAAGCCCCTTCACTCTGTTTGCCTCAGTTTCTTCATCTGTGAAAATGAACTGGAGAAGAAAATGGCAAACCACTCTAGTATTTTTGCCAAGAAAACTCCAAATAGGGTCATGAAGAATCAGACACTACTGAAAATTGAATAGACAAGAACAACATATTAAAGCTGAGAACAGAAGCATGAATAATAATTTTAAAAGTAGATATTATGATATATTACAATACGTGTATCTAAACTTCTGGGAATACAATATTTCCAACAAAACACTGAAACAGCACTGTGAAAATCTTCTCAGAAGCTGTAATTTCCCCTCTTCCTATCCCAACAATGCCCCAACCTCCCTTCTGTACCACTTCTCTTTGGGAATAACCGCCATCATAAGGAACAAAAAGTACACAGGTAAACGGGAGTCAGAAGAACTGAGTCTCAGTTCCTTTATCACTAAAAAGATGTGTGACCTCAAGAAAATCACTAAACTTTTGTGGATCTCCTCATACTGGCCTTAGCCCTAAAAGGACAATTTCAAGTGCTAACTCTGAGACACTGGCTGCCTGACCTTGGGTGAAATCAATTCTGTCTCTCCAGGGCTCTAGGCAACTTCTCTGGGGCATAGGGAGAGCTTGCTACTTTTCTTTTAATTTCTACTTACCCAGCAGTTATTTTCTTTCTTTCTTACTTCCTGTTGTTAAAAAAAAATACAAGCCCTTTTTACACATATGCAAAGTCAAGCAAAGCAAATTCCCACATTGGCCACATCCTCAAACTACCTGGAGTCCCTCACCTTTGCGAGGGGGTGTGTAGTGTTAAAGGTGCACCTAGGTGGCACGGTGGATAGAGCACTGGGCTTGGAATAAGGAAGATTCATCTTCCTGAGCTCAAATCTGGCCTCAGACATTAGCTGTGTGACCTGGCAAGTCACTTAACCCTGTCTGCCTCAGTTCCTCATCAGTAAAAGGAGCTGGAAAAGGAAATGGCAAACCATTTTAATATCTCTACAAAGAAAAACCCAAATGGGATCAATAAGAGTCTAAAACGACTGAAACAACCCAACAAAAACGGATAGCATTAAGCATCCTTCCAAAATAGAGGTTTTAAACCTGGGGTGGGTGAGTTTTGTTTTGTGTTGTTTTTCTAATTTTTTTCTTTCTTGAATGCCCATAGCAATACAATTTAATTTTTTTCTTTTAAAAAAACTTCATTTAATATTTTAAATATTTTATATAAATTTTACATCTTATAACATGATATAAATATATAAAATACGTATTATTTTATAAATTTATAACATTAAAAAAATTTTTAAGTTCTAATTTCTATCCCTTCCCAGTCCACTGAGAAGGTAAGCAATATATCAATTATACATATGAAATTAAGCAAAATATATTACAGAAAGAAAAATGCAAAAAAAAAGTGAAAAAATTATACTTCAATCTGCACTCAGTTCATCAGTTCTCTCTCTAGGGGTGGACAGCATTTTTCATCACGGCTAAGTTATTGGCTAAGTTATTCAAAGGTGATCACTGTACAATATTGCTGTTATTGTGTGCACTGTTCTCATGGTTCTACTCATTTCATTAGTCAATTCATCCTATGTCTTCCCAGGTTTTTTAAAAAACATAGTTCGCTAACTGAATTTCCATATGATCGATTTCCTGTACAATACTACGTACCTTATTTTACACATTTACAAACATTATTCTGAGATGGGAGCTCTACAGATTTTACCACACTGACAAAGGGTTCCATAGCATAAAAGAGGTTAAGAACCTCTGCTACTAAAATTACAAATAGCAGCAGAAGTGTAGGCCTGCATTGGGATGGAGGCAGGAGAGGTTCCATAACAACAACATGAAAAATCACATATCCTGTCCTTATCCCTAAAACGAAGGAATTGAATTATCAATTTCTAACTGCTATGGTTTTATGCAAGACTTTTATGTTTTTTGAACTTAAGGAACACAAGTTCTTTCTACCCAGACTTCTGGCTTTCTGGGAGTCTTCTAGTTAGTTGCACTCTCCCATTTCACAGATGAGAACACTGAGGAGGTCACTCATCCGACCCAGAACCTCTGGGAGGCCGGGTGACCGACCCATTGGGATCCCAGGACCCCCTAATCCGCCCCCCTCCCTGGCCACGTCCTTTAGCAGGGGAGCGTGGCAAGGCGGCTCCTGCAGCGGCGCCTCCCCGGGGCAAGCCTGCGGGGCGTCCGCGGGATGGCACGTGGGCCGCCGCGAGCAGACATCCCATAGCGAGAGCAGGAGAGCGCAGGCGCGGGGGTGCGGGGGCGCGGGGCCACGGGGCCACAGCCCGGGCCGGACCCTAATAGCCTGGGGGCGGGCCGTGGCGGGGAGGGTCAGTCGGGGCCAAGGGACTTACGCTGTGAGGCTCTACTCACCTATTCTCGGGGCAGCCCCGGGGGAGGAGTAGGGAGACGCAAAGAAGCGGCTGTCCTCCTGGGGGCCAGACGGGAGCTAGGGGATGAATATAACTACAGATCCAGGCTCTCGAGGTTTAAGACAACCACGCGGGGAGCTGGGGGGCGTGAAATAAGCAGCGGGCGGAAATGTGTCTCCGGCTTCTCTGCCCCCCCGCAATCACTTCCGTGTCCTGCCTAGAAAGCCGGGCGGCCTCGGCTTCTTGGTGATGTTCTCGGCTGCCTTGGTGACATGCACGCTCAGTTCCGGACTGGCCTCGGACCACACACATGTGCCGAGTGGCCTCTCCCCCCGCAGCGCTTTCCCTCCAAAAATCCGCATAAAACAGAATCTCACATGCATTGTGTTGACGGATTAGAGTCTGGACAAGGAAGATGGCGAAGTTGCAAACCTCCCCCACTCCCGCTTTTCTGGCCATACCTTGGGCGGACCTTGGAGAGAACCATGGGAGGTCACAGCTGAGCCCCTGACAGCAAAGATTCTGACCTGCCCCTTTAAAACTAAACCAAGCAAACTAACGAAAAACTCGTTTATTGATGCCTTTTGTTTTGTTGTCTCCCTTATTTCACAGAAGAGGAAAACTGGGGTGCAGAGAGGCAGAGCAAGGAATTACTTTGGAATTAATTCCAATTAATTGGAAAGAATTGTCCAGAGGGGCAGTTAATACCAGAGCCGAAGTTAGAAGACGCACCTCCTAGTTTGGAGACCAGTGCTTTTCCTACTAAGAAAACTCCCTTATCTCTTCCCCCTCCCCTTTTTTTTTTTCTGAATACCCTCCTTTTCCAATTCTTGGTTCTGACAGTTGTGACTTGGGTTTGCTTTTGTTTTGTTTTTAAGTTGGAATGAACTCTGCAAAGGATAGCGCAGGATTTAACGCCAAAAAAAACCCAAAACTACTGAAAGTAAGAAAAGGAGACAATTTATAAAACCAAGTTATGCTTGAAAAAAAAATCTTTGAGTCATTTTTTTCAATTTGAAACTTAAACACTCCCCCAGAGCATTTCCCTACACACAGCTACCCACAAGAGGATTCTATATGAAGCCTTGTATCTCCATTTTATAACGCTTCCATATACACACACATACACACATAGACTATGTATATACAAACATATATATTTCTACCCATTACTTTCAAAATGGCCCAGAAGTCTCTACTTCCTTCTGTTATCTTCTGTGCATTCTGAGGCAAGTTGGTGGAGAGCTGGACCTGAAGTCTACCCATTCTGCCAGGAGAAGACTTCAAATGCTTGGAGGTAGACAGTCCCTAACTCACCAATGGGTTTGAGGCCTGATGGTTACCCTCAACCTGGTTTAGCTTGTATACTGAGATGGTTTTACTGGAGTGTGGCAATGTTTGTGTTACAGCTTCTTGGAGCCACAGATGAGAGATGGGTGAAAAGTGGACACCAAAGGTGGATGATAAGCAGCCCTGAAAAGGGCTCAGCAAACCCTCACACCAGAGGTGCTAGTCCTCCCTCTAACACTAAGGTAACTGACTAAGGTAAAGTACAGAGAGACAACCCACATCTGTTGCTCTAATTTCACCTCCACAGCAAGATGCCCCTCTTAGGTTAAACACTTCACATCTAATTCATGACCATGCTGTTAACTCAAGCCTTGACCAACATCCCCTCTCTCAGCCTTCTTTCCCATTTGATTGGAGGGCTGAGGGTGAAGAACCCAATTCCTCCCAATGCCTTCCTTTATAGGGGGCAGAAATTGGACTTTTCAGTGCACCCCACTCTACATCTGCTGTTCTGCCTGGTTTCAGCTCCATGGAACAAGATGTCCCTGTGCCACATACCTCCCTAGTGCTCCCCCCACCATCTTTTGTTTGTTGTCTCCCCCCATTAGACTATAAGCTCCTTGAAGTCAGGGACTGTCTTTTTATTAATTGTATCTCCATGCTTAGCATAGTGCCTGGCATATAGTAGGTACTTAGTAAATATTTATTGGATGTTAGACAACTATGTTCCTCATTTTGGACACTATACCTCTATTAATGCAGAATAAAATCAAATTAGCTTTATCAGTTGCTAGATCATATAGTTGATTCACATGGAATTTGTATAATAATATTGTTGTGGTTCAGCCGTGTCTGACTCTTCATGACCTCATTTGAGGTTTTCTTAGTAAAGATACTGGAATTGTTTGCCATTTCCTTCTCCAGCTCATTTTGCAGATGAGGAAACTGAGGCAAGCAGGGTTAAATGACATGCCCAGGGTCACACAGCTAATAAGTGTCTGAGACTAGATTTAAATTCAGATCTTCCAGATTCCAGGCCCAGCACTCTATCCACTCTAGCTACCCATTGCATAATAATAACAACAGCAATAATAATGATAATATCTACTATTTTATCTTGCTCTAAGTTTGCAGAACACTGTAGTGTTATCTCATTAGCATTTCATTAAAACTCCCTGACCTTATTCAGATGTATTGTTATCTAGCAACTTGGCCCCAATCTTGCAATTGTGAAGCTCATTTTTAAAATTCAAGTGTAAAACTTCACATTTATCTGCACAATTGTACCTGTTTAGATATTTTTGGATCCTGACTGTCATCCACCATATTAACTAACCTGCATAGCTTTGTGTCATCTGCAAATTTCATAGGTATGCCTTCATCCCAGTCGTTGGAAAAAAAAAAAAGTCCCACATTTTAAATTACATTTCATTTTTTAAAATATTTCTAAGTCCCAATTTAGTATCTGAGACACAAAAATCATGGCCAGTGTATTAGAGGTGGTAAAAATCAGCAGATCTGGTAGATCTATACCAGAGAGAGCAATATTGGGTTAGAGTTGGCATCTGTGAAACTCTAGGGAGGAAAGTAATATGGTCTGGATTTCTCAGAGCACTCCCCCCTCCCCCCCCCCATTGCTTCACTTAAGTAAGGAAATAGAAACACAAATAAATAAATATCTCCACACATCACAACCATTTTGGTTGTCAATTTAAACCTGCCTCTCCTCCCTCCACAAAGCCAAGTTATAAAAGTGATATGGTGGAAAAAGGACTGAATTTGAGTGGCAGCTCTGTAACTAGTGTCACTGTGTGACCTTGCACAAATCACCTAACCCCTCTAGGTCATAATTTCCTTATATTTAAAATGAGTGTTTACTAGCTGTGTGACCCTGGGCAAGTCACTTAACCCCAATTGCCCCCCCCCCAAAAAAATAAATAAAATAAAATGAGGGGGTTGGACTGGATGGCCTCTGTGGCAGGAGAAATGTCTGCAGGGTCCTCTGACATATGGGATAGCCTAGTTCTTTTCTCTTAAAAGGTTGTTGAAACTGTCTTAGAAACTTGATTATCTCAGGAGATTAGAGGCTGGGGTGGCCAGGGTACCTCAACTTGGCTCCTTCCTCAGGATTCTGATTAGCAAGATAACCAACCCTGATACAGAAAAGGAGCATTCAGCTGAATTAGTGCCATATATTCACTGAACCTTGTTCTCCTCACGTGGCTAAGTAAACCTCCATGTGTTAACTCTGTGATGTGCCATAGCATATATCTCATTTGGTGTCAGTGTTGAACCTGAGCTGCTTTCTGGTCTTGAACCCAGCTTGGTGTACTCAACCTCTGCAGTACCTTCCAGCTTCAAATCCATCATGCAATGATAATGGTTCTAAATGTATACATAATATAGCACTAGGTGCTGAACAGATCAATAAAAAATGAGGCTAAGGTCTCTGCTGTCCAGAAGCTTAAAATCAAGTTGGGGCAGAGTACAGGAAAGATTTCAGTGAAATGCAAAAGATGAGGTCACTCAAGACTGAGGGACTTCGAACTGAGTCTTATAAGATGGGGAAAAGGAAATCAATAAGCATTTGCAGTAGATAAGCAGATGACAAATGGGCCCCAGTGCCCATCAAGCCCAACTTGTCACCTGTTCCGAAGGACCAAGCCTTAGGGAGCCCCTTCCCTTGCCAGGTCCCAGCCCCCATTGCCCTCTTCCCACCATGTACCAGAAATCCCTTCCCAGATAGATGCTAACCCTTCTCATCCCCATGCCTGACTAACCCAGAACCCTGCTCCACTCAAACTTTTTAGCCTATTACCCCCCTTCCTAGTAATTATTGGTATGGGACCTTCTTCTCTGCCGTTGCTTCCCCAGGTCCATCAAGCCTTACCATCTGCTCTGTTGCTTTTTACTTTGAATTTCCATGTTGAATGGCCAATGTGCCTGAAGGATCACCTGGCCTTTCCATCTATCCTAAAACTGTATCCTCCTATGTGGGTTGTCTTCCCTAATTAGAATATGAGCTTCTTGAGAGTGGAGACCATTTTGTTTCTTTATTTGTATCCTCAGGATTTAATGTGGTGCTTGGGACATAGTAAGTGCTCAATAAACATTTTTCTATTCCACTTTTAAGTACCCACTTTGTGCTATGCACTCTACTGGGGATACTTTCAAATACTCAAATAGGATGCTGTCATTTGGCGGTTCTCTTCAACAGTGTAGATCACAATATCTATGTCTGCCCATTCTTTGCAACTTTGTATTCACATCCTCCTATTAGTTAGCTGTAGAGGAGTCACACATACTTCCATGCAATCCAGGAAGGCCTTCCTCAGTTTCCCCTAACATTATGAGGGAACCAGTGGAGCAGTGGGCCTGCCCATCCACCATTTCTTGCTACATGGCTAGTTGGTTCTATTACAGTTCTGGACACGCCTTATAACTACTTAGGGCCCCGGTTTACTGTTCTACCCAGGCCTACCTTTCCCAGGATGTGTTCCCACTATGCTTCTTTCCTCTGAATCTTACTTGTGTTTCTCCCCTCAGGAGCAGGTCCTCTGCCAATTAAGGTGACAACTAGTCAACATAGCAAATTAATTCATGTTAAAGGGAGAAATAAGGAAAATATTCTCTTCCTACCCTTTCTAGGTTACACATTTTGTTGCTGTTGTTCAGTTGTTTTCAGTTGTGTCTGACTCTTTGTGACCCCATTTGGGTATTCTTGGTAAAGACACTGGAGTGGTTTGCCATTTCCTTCTCCAGCTCATTTTACAGATGAGGAAACTGAGGCAAACAGGGTTAAGTGAATTGTGCAAAGTCACAGAGCTTGTAAGTTTCTGAGGCCAGATTTAAACTAAAGAAGATGAATGTTCCTCACTCCAGGTTACACATGTATTTTAGTGTTAAAACTAAACATTTTTCAGTGAACAAAAATTTATTTTCTCTCTCCCATGCCCTTTCCCCAGGTTTAAAAAAAGAAAAAGAAAAACCAAACAATTATAACAAAATATATAGTCAATTAAAATAAATTCCCACATTATCTATATTCAAAAAAATGGATACTCATTTAAGTCCCTCTTCTCCATCCACTATCCATGGTCAGAGTTTCTTTTGCTTATGACTAATCGCTCCCTGATATTATCTTCTCTCTTATTGTAACTTTCCTTTTTCCTTCCTGTTTCCCTGTTAAGTGAAATGTATTTCTGTACCTAAATCAGGGTATTCTACCCTCTTTTTGACCAGTTAAAAAAGTGAGGCTTAAGTGTCACCTGCTCCCCTACCCATTCCCCCTTGTTTGTGTCGTCTTCTATCTGTGTACTCCAATTATATATGAAATAATTTTCCTCACTTTACCTCTCCCTTTTTTTCCCTAGTGTGTTGTTTTCCCCCTTCCTTATCTTTCTTCTTTTAAGCTCATCATAACAAAACCATTCCCAGGTCCTCTGTATTGTCTAACTCCTTCTAATAACACTGGGGTTCTGTGAGGGCACCAATCATCTCCTTCTGTTAGAATGTAAGCACTTCATTCATCCTTTTTTAGTCCCTTCTGATTACTTACTCATATTCACTTTCTTATGTTTTTCTTGACTCCATAATTTCAGTGTTTCTACACAGCTTGGGTCTTTTCATAAGGAATGCTTGGAAGTCCTCTATTTCACTGGGCTCTGTTTTTTCATTTGTAGGATTATGCTTAATTCTGCTATTGTAAACAAACTGGTTGTAAGTCTATATCTTTTGCCTCCTGGAATATCATATTCTAAACTTTTTGCTTCTTTATGCGTGGACTGATAAATCTTGTAAGATCATGGGTTCTTCAGGACTCAAATTCTTTCTTGCTACTTAGAATATTTTTTCTTTGACTTGGAAGTTCTGGGAATTTTCATTTTGGTGTTTCTTTTCAGAAATGATCAAAAGATTCCTTCTATTTTCATTTTCTTTCTGGTTCTTAGCTATATGGTCAATTTTCCTCTATGACTTCTTTAAATATTTTCTTTATGACTTCCTTTTTTTTTTTAAATCATGGCTTTCAGGCAGTCCAATGACTCTTAAATTCCTTGTCATTGATCTGTTTTTGAGGTCAGTTTTTAAAAAATTGATATGCCTTATATTTTCCTCATTTACAGTTTTTGACACTGTTTTCATATTTCTTGTTGCCTTGTGGAGTTATTAATGTATTTGGTCTATTCTAATTTTCAAAGACTTTGTAGCTTGGGTAAAGTTTTATATTTCTTATACTAAGCTGTTAATTTTCCTGAGTCTTTCTTATATAACTCATTTCTTTCCCAGTTCTTCCCTCTAGCACTCTCATTTCATATATAAAATAATTTTAAAACTATTGCTTCATGTCTTTCAGGAATTCTTATTGAACCTGTGTCCAAGCTGTGTTTTCCTTTGACGCCTTGTTTATAGGCATTTTGGTAATTTTCTTCCCCTCAGTTTCTGTCTTGGGTATTCCTGTCACAATAATAGGTCCTTACAATGCAGTATTAAAAAACAAACAAACAAACAAACCCACCAACTCATTCTTCTAGCTTTAGTACCTGAGTTGAGGGAATGTTTGGGTCTTACTTAATTATATTTTGTATTCTCTTGGTTTCTGCTACTGCTTTCTCCAGGTATGAAGTTCTGTGTTCTTCAAGAGTCTCAGGGGCAGCTCAGGCTGGGGAACTGCAAGTTTTCAGTGTGACTAAAGCTGTCTGACCCAGGGTGATATCTGATTGCTGCCCTCCTTGTTTGTGCTTTGCAAGCTCCTGATCTGGATTTGGGTCTGGGCAAAACAACTATGAACCTGCCTCTGGTTGGAGCTCCAGGAGATGGCTGCAGACCCCAGCCCCTGGAAGGCTGGGAGATAGCTGGAAGGTGCTGTAGCTTTAGAATAACAGAATGGCAGTTTCTCCCATGGTCTGAACTTCTTGCCCTGGTTATTCAGTTGCAGGCTTCAGAGTGAACTGGGGCTGAATCCAAGAACCTCCTCCAGAATTAGAACCACACAGATGTTGTTCAATTCTCTTCCTGCTCTTTGTCGAGTCCTGATAACCTCAGACCTACTACCACTTGTGCTCTGGCCCACCACCCCTAAGTATAGTTCCCCTCCTCAGTCTGCACTACATACGTGACCCATCTCTGGGGTACCAGTGACAGAGCTGCCAGTTAGCTCCTTTTCATGCTATCTAGACCTGTCTGTGTTAGATCTGGGACTTCTTGCTCTGGTACACAGCCACAGGCCCCAGTTCAGTCCCTACACTGCAGACTCAGTGCACCCATGAGTGTTCTCCTGGCTAGACCCTGTCCCCAGTTTCTGCAGACCTCTCTCTGTCTCCCTATGATGATCTGGGGAGGAAAAAAATTATTCACTGTGATTTTTTTCCTTGTATTTCCTTATCAGAACTCAGTTTGATATACTTCCTAGCTGTTTGTGGGAGTGGTTGTGAGGTAGAGATGGCCTGTTCTGCTTTTCCCTAATCTGCCATTTTGGGTGGTCTCCACATCCATTCATTTTAGAAGACAATAACCTTCCAAAGAAAATTTTCTCTCCCTTTGGTGTCTAACCGAGAGAATCAATTAATAGGAATCTGATAGTAGGTATAAGGGAAAGATGGTGATACGATTTATTAAAAGGCAAAAGGGTTGAATGAGAGTTTTAGGTCTGAGAATTGAGATGACATCTTGATTTGTTTGAACTCTTAAGCTTATCTGATCAGGCACTACTTAAGATGGCTAAGAGGAATAAATCAATAACATGAACTGAATGCTTACTATGTGCATTAATCCCATAATGCCATGAAAGTTTGAGAGCAAAAGGAAGAAAAGCTATTGGCACAATCTCAAAGATCTTCATCTTTACTGCTCTCAAGCACGTAATGCCCAGTATTTACTATCTGTGTGTCTTTGGCCAAGTTACTTTCTTCCCTAGGCTTAAGACTTTTCATCTGTAAAATAAGGGGGTTGGACTATATGGCCTCAGAGTTTTCTTCTGAGCCTACATCTATGACTCTATGACCCTTCTTAAAATGTATTGCCCCAAACTGGGCAAAATACTTTAGATGTGGCCCAATTAACACAGAGAACAGCAGGATGATCACCTTGTTAGTCATGAGATCATAGGTTTAGAGCCAGAAGGGACTTTAGGGTCTGTCAAATTCAAACTCCTCATTTGACAGATGAAGGCACTGAGGCTGATATTATTAAATAAAATAAATATTAAATAAATAAATGAAATATTAAATGTTTGTACAGGATTCAGACTCAGATCCTTGACACTATGTCTATGTATTAATGTATTAATTATGTATGTATGACACTATGTATTAAATAATACAGCCTAAAGTCACATCAGTTTTTTTGAGAGCTAAATTATACTGGGGGAAGGGAAAGGAAAAGGGAGCATTTATATAGCACCTACCTTGTGCCAGACACCATGCTAAGCACTTATTTACAAATATTATCTCATTTGATATTCACAAGCTTTTTTTTTTTGTTTTAGGCAACTGGGGTTAAGTGACTTGCCCAGGGTCACACAGCTAGTAAGTGTCAAGTGTTTGGTCTGAGGCTGGATTTGAACTCAGGTCTTCCTGACTTCAGGGCTGGTGCTCTATCCACTGTGCCACCTAGCTGCCCCCACCAACAATTCTTAAAGGTAAGTGCTATTATTTATCCCTATTTTACACTTGAGAAAACTGAGACAAACAAGAGGTTAAGTGACTTGC
>NW_020954569.1:69464469-69552221 GCF_900497805.2 Vombatus ursinus | reverse complement strand
ACACTTGACACTTACTAGTTGTGTAACCCTGGGCAAGTCACTTAACCCCAATTGCCCCCCCCCTCTGTCTCTCTCTCTCTCTCTCTCTCTCTCACACACACACACACACACACACAAAGAGTTAAGTTCTACTATGTCTCTGCCCCTCATTCCTCACTTCTTAACAGACAATGTAGAAAATATTCTCATTTCACTGGTCTGGACTATCTTACCCTGAAGATGACAGGTGAGTATCCTATTTGACCAACTAGTTCTTTGTCTAAAATTCTATATAAGTTTGAGCCCTGACTCCAGGCCCAGTACTCTATCCATTAGGTGCCACCTAGCTGCCTCTAATTTGTTATGTTGAATCATACTGAGTTTGCCACTCACTAAAATCTGCAAATCTTTCACAAATCTATGTAGCCAAGCCTTTCCCATCTTGTACTTGTAAGAGCTGACACTTTGAACCCAAATGTATGACATTACATTTATCATGATTAAATTTTATTTTACTCGATTTTATCCAGTATTCTACCCAGTCAAGATTTTTTTTTTAAGATCCTGATTATATCAACTCACATGGTCTCTGACCCTTCTGGTTTTGTGTCATCCATAAATGTGAAAAGCATGGCATATATACCTTCAATCAAGTTTTTGATAAAAATGTCATGTTGTAGAATTAGACAGCAGTGCTGGGAACTATAAGTTAAATCATATGAATCAAAATTGAAACCATGTAAGCAACAGAGTTAGTAGAATGGGAAAGGTTTCAACAATCTGATAAGGTGTGAACCAAGGAGTCAATACCAACACCCCAGTATAGACTTCCTTTACCACCTGCCTGGTCTACTGCATCAGCCTCATCCCTGATCTACACTAGGGATGTTAAATATGTAGCCTGATAGCTGCTCCCAAGTGCCACTAAACCAGATTAAAATGTAACTGCGAGATATTTAACAAAATGAATAAAAATATGGTAGTACATGTTGTTAATATGTACTTTTCAAAACCAATATGCAGCCCATAGGGATCCTTATGCAAGGGTTAGTGGCCCCCATTTCTACTTGAGTTTGGTACCACTGGTCTACATGGATCTTCTACTTCCCATATTTTTCTTTCTCTATATATTTAGTTTTCTTTCCATAATTTTTCATTTGTCTCCACATTTAGCCTTCTCCCAACATTTTTATCCTCCTTAAGAATATACTCCATACTAATGCTATGTTAATCTTCAACTGAATAAATATTTATTAGATATTTATTATGAGTACTACAAGAGATGGGCAATGTATGAAGTTTAGATAAAACTAAGTCTTTGACCTCATGGAACTTGTGTTCAAGTAGGGGGATATAACATGCATATGGAGAAGAAAGAGTAATTAAAAAATGTGTTCTGCCTGTGACTTATACTAAATATGTAATCATGAGGAAGATATTTTCAGTGCTTTAAATAATTTTCCAAGACAATACATTGAGAGAGGAAGCGCCTCAATGGGAGCTCACTATGTCAACAAAGTCACAGGTCTAGTCCCTATGCTAACATAAAATACTATGTGTTAAGGACATCTGAGAGATATAAATCGAAGTGAAAGATCCTTATTGATCAGGGATAAAGAAAGACTTTATGGAGGAAAAAAGGAGGATTTAAGAAGGGAATGGGACATCTGTAGGGTTAGATGATGGGAGAAAAGGCAGAACTGCTCATCTCTTGTGTGGCTTCCATTCTCTGTCCCAAGGAGGAGTATTTCTGGGTTGTAAATGACAGAACAAAAATGGCAACAGGGAACTGATATCTAAGATAATAAGAAGGTAATAAGAAAGCACCTAGCTCACTTTCATAAGTTTATAACCTGATCCAGATCAACTACATCCTAGGGTACTGAAGGAACTGACAGGTGTGATGACTGAGCCATTTGTGAGTGATCTTTGAAAGATTGTGGAGAGTGGGAATTACTGCAGGAATGGAGAAAGGCAAATATTATTATGATTATCAAGAAGGGGAAGAGTTGAGTCTGTAAACCACAGGCCAAAGCACTTGATTTTGATGCCTGGCAAAATTCTAGAATGTATTTGTATATCTGTAGCCCCCTGGGTTATCTCCCCAACTCAGCACTCACAGATTTTGCAGTTTGAATCCCCAGGGGGATAACATCAGTTTTTTTTTTAAATAAAATTTTATTGATATGATATCTTTCCCATCCCCTCTCTGAGATCTATCCCACATTTCGAAGAATATACTTTAAAGAGAAATAGCAAGAGAAAAAAAATCAGCAGAACTTGTCAGTATATCAATAGAAAAAAAATCGGTAAAACCTATGAATATATTGAAAAAGTCTGAAAACAAATGCAGTGTTCCAGACCTGTGGACTTCCTACCTGTGCAAAGGAATAGATTGGGGGCATCTTCTTGTATCTCTTCTTTGGGACCATGCAACCATTTAAGTTTCAAAGGTACCATGTGGGTCTGTATTCCTAAGACTATAGCTCCTAAGTCCCCACTGGTGAGCTCACGTTTAATAGCCAGCTAGTTGATACAGTAGTTATAAGACATTTCCCCCTATAAACCTGGAACACTTCCCAACATACACACACACACACACACACACACACACACACACACACCCAAAAGTGGCACATATTTAAGAGTACAGTGGTAGTAAGGCATGTGGTCTAGGCAATTTATGCCAATGGTATTGCAAGACCCCTTATGTTCTTTCTCTTCTTATGGTGTTCTCATTTTGTTCTTTCCTGCCCAAATCATTCCTCAGTGCTTCCCTGGGTCTGCTCAGCTCCCAATTGCCAGAGCTAATTTTCCCTTGAAATCACAGTTGGCCTGTCAAGGTGCTGCCAGGTATCATGCTTTTTCACCATCAAATCCATCCATCAAATCTTGGCCCCTACATGTCTCTCTCTGCACCTGCCTGGATACATTACCTTCACTGTTAGATGCCATGGCTAAGGCAGGGGAGAGACAATGATTTCTCTATCTGCTGTTTTTTTTTTTTCTGGAGGAAATAAAGGGGTTCACACTCCATGAAGATGCTTCCTGCCTCAATGTTCCCAGGGCTGGTAGACTTAGTTTTTTAAAAGCCATCAGGTATATTATGCTAGCTTGTGGCCAGCTTCTCTTCCAATTCAGAAAGTTTTTTGGTATGACTTTTTAAGTAATATCAAGGCTAGACCCATCTTAGTATGTAATTTACATATTAATACCTTATTATTTACCATTTTCTGTGAGCTGAGATGGAGGGGGAAAAAATCAACTACCCTTCCCCCCAACTACATATCATTAAGAGGGTGGTTGGAGAACATCTGAAAAAGAATCAGTGATACAAAGAGCAGGTCATGTGAAATCAAAATTTCACTTTTTGACAGGGTTACTAAACTGGTAGGTCAGGAGAATTCTATAGATCTACTTTACCTAGATTTTAGCTAAGCATTCGACAAAATCTCTCATGACACTCTTGTAGACAAGATAGAATGTGGGATAGGTCACAGGACAATCCATCCCCTTTGTTTTTTTCTTGCAAATTGTTCCTACAATCATCTCTACTCTAATTTTCAATCTCTCCCTATCCACAAATTCTCTTGTTGTTGACAAATATGCCCATTTCCCCTATCCTTAAAAAAAATTCCTCATTAGACCCTACCATCCATTCAAGCAACGGTCCTTCCCTTGTCCCACTAATAGCCAAACTCTTAGAAAAAGCTATTTACACTCATTACCTCTAATTCCTCTCAGCTAGTTCTCAAAATTTGTAATCTAGCTTCCTCATTACTCATCTAAAACTGCTCTGCAAAGTTACCAGTAATTTCTTAATTGCAAAATTTAAATAACTTTTTCACAGTCATTACACTTTGTGACTCCTCTAGCATTTGACATCATAGATTACTTTCTGCTATGAGTTTTTCCCTACATGGATCTCTTGTTATTCTCTTAATGAATGCTCCTTCTCAGTCTCCTTTGTTGGTTTACTGTACATTTCATGCTCTGTGTTAGGGGTGTACCATAAAGCTCTGTCCTGAGCCCATTTATCTCTACACTCACCAGCTAAAACATAACTTTCCCTAAACCATTCCCTCTTCTGAATTTTGCTATTTCTCTTGAGTGCACCACCATCAGTCATCAATATTTATAACCTGTGCTTTATCTTTTTTTTTTGGCAGTTGGGGTTAAGTGACTTGTCCAGGGTCACACAGGTAACACGTCAAGTATTTGGTCTGAGGCTGGATTTGAACTCAGGTCTTCCTGACTTCAGGGCCAGTGCTCTATCCACTGTGCCACCTAGCTGCCCCAACCTGTGCTTTATCTTAAAACCCTCAGTCTCCCCCACCCCATCATTTCCATTCAAATGCCAGATCTTGCTGCTTCTAATTCACCATCCTCTCATCACCTTTCATGTCTACTATACCTCAATAGTATCCCTAACCTCCCTGCCTCTGATCTTCCCTCTTAATCCATCCTTTCTACACAGCTGCAAAAGGGGTTTTCTTAAATTGTAAACCTATTCATTCCCCTGATCAGTAAATACCACTGGCTTCCTATTTTTTCTCAGATAAATTACAAATTTGTTTAGCATTCAAAATTCAAAAGTGACCCCAACCAACCTTTCCAACTTTATTCTACTTCTTGCACTCCACAGTCCGCTCAAAGTGACCTTCTTGCTGTTCCTCACACAAGACACTATCTCCTGTCTGACCCTCATGCTTGGAATTAACTCCCTCTTCACTTGCATCTCTTCAAAATTGAGCTCAAGTGCTGCCTTTTTCATGAAGCCTTTCCTAATCCCCCCAGCTGTTATGGTCCTTCTACACCACAAATTACCCTAAAATTTGCATATATTTTGTATTTATGTCTATCCCAGTAGACTGTAAGCTCTTTTAATTCAGGGACTGTTTAATTTTTGTATCTCCAGAGCCTATATAGCACCTGACACATAGCAGGCACATGATACTTATTGATTGAACACCTGAAATTTCTTCCCCTTTGGAATACTCCCCTCCCAATGAAGAATTATATGGAGAAGATGCACAGGTGTCAAATGTAACAGCAGTGAAAGCATACACCATTGCTGAGGATGGGCAAGAAAACTTTTCAGTTTGTTGGCCCTACTCATGATTTATATGAAAGGTGAAACCTTCACTTTAAAAGGACAGTTAAGTAACACTGTGGTTAAGACTCCTGGGCCAGGAGTCATGAAAGCCTGAATTTAAATCCAGCCTCAAACATTTAATAGCTGTGTGACCCTGGGCAAGTCACCTGTTTGCTTATTTTCTCAACTGTAAAATGGAGAGAGCAACTATCTCCAAGGGTTGTTGTGAAGATCTAATGAGATAGTAATTGTAAAGTGCTTAGCAGAGTGCATGGCACATAGAGCTTTGTAAATGTTAGCTATCATTATTTTTGATAATACCACAGAACTTACATGGGAGAATTAGTTTAAAAATGGTACAAGGTGGTAATTATTTTGTACCTTGTAGCAAGGTTTTTACTTTATTCTTCCTTCCTAATTATAAAACATACAACCTTTTATGAATTTATGATCTAATATTGTAATTTTTTATAGTTTAAATGAAAGCACAACAGAGATACATATGTTTAGAGGACACTGGACAAAGAAGGAAGTGGAAAAAAAACAAAAAACACAGTCAGCATTCCACAGTATGAATTGAAACTATCACTGAATTAGGTATTCTGGAGTTATTTTTTAAAGGTTTAAGATAAGCTGTTTTAAAAAGTATCCAATATATACAATAGTACACTTAATAACAAATACATAAGCATAATTTATGCATTAGAAAATTTTACTAAGAAAATATAACAGAACACATCTCAATACAATATCACAAAGGAGAAAAAAAGTACATATCAACATAAATTTCTTTTGACTGATCACTACGCCTTCATATAATAAATCAATGTTGCACACATTTTCCCCCTTTAAACTTATATTCCCACAAGTAATCAACATAAAAAGGAATCATTCTCTCTTCTTGCCTTAAATACTGATGGAGGAAAATACTAGGCAATGATTTTTGCAATGCATGATTTCCTCTAAGTCAATAATCAATGCATGTAATGTGATTAAACAGTTCGTGAAATAATATAATTGGCTTAAAAATTGTTTCAGTTCTTCACTTAATTCTAGGTCTAATTCTAATAATAGGTCATTTTGAGAAAGGTGGAATAAAATATTTAGAATGAAATTTGTTCATCAAATTTTTAATATGAAAATATTTCCAGAGAAACTTTAATTCTATAATTCTCTCATATTAGTTTTTGTCTTTCCATCCTGTAACAGTAGTTATGTACTTGTAAAGTTGTACTTATACATATACATGCAGTAGGCATTATCTAATACTTTTTACAAAAAGTGTATGTTGCCATAAAATGGGAATTAAAAATCCTGAGCTGAGGGCAGCTAGATGGAACAGCAGATAGAATGTTGAGCCTGGAATCAGGAAGATCTGAGTTCAATGCGGGCCTCAGACACTTACTAGCTCTGTGACCCTGCAGGTCACTTAACCCCGTTTGCCTCATTTTCCACATCTGTAAAATGATCTGGAGAAGAAAATGGCAAAACACTCCAGTACTTTGCCAAGAAAACCCCAAAAGGGGTCATGAAGAATCAGACACGAATGAACAACAAGAGGGGAGAGGTAGACATAAAAGGAGGAGATATGATTTTAAGAGAATACTAGATGAGTGTTTCATTTAAGATGACAATTTTCTAAAGTAAAAGACATCTGTATTCAAGATCCAAATGAAAGGGCTTAATGGAAGTTTATTCTTGCCCTATCACCCTTACATGTCTCAGTTATTACTAATTTATAATAACTGGAATACGTTACAATCAATGATTTGTCAAGTATTTCTTAAACTGGAAAAGCATAAAGAAAAATCATTGATCTAAGAACACCAAAGGAAATCTGAAAGTCAAGGAAATTCTTAGTTTATTGGCAACATTTCCCCTTCAAACTTAAAGCTTAAAAAAATGTGCGAAACAGTAGAGAATTGTAAGAGTAACAAAAAAGCGTCCAATTTTTTTTTTTTTAATATGGAGTAGAGAAGTAGAGGAATATAAAAACACAGCTTGCTAGCAAGAAGCTGTTACAGAAAGTTACAAAGCTTTTAAAAGACATTTTATTTAATGTACAATTTCTGCAACTGAACTTTTAACATATTTTCATTTTTATCCCACTCACCCCTTATAAAAAAGCACAAAGATTTAGAATTCCCAAATCCATTTTGCATGGAATTTTCAGTGAAAGCAAATCAATATTTCATAAAGACTACTGGCCTTTCTTGAATCCACTTGGACTTAATTGATTTAAAAATAGTGTGGGCCTATTCCATGCTCACTGTTACAGGATACAATGTTGCACTTAACCTAATTTCTTTATTGGCAATTTGGCAAAATTTGCTGGCTAAATTAAAATACTGAAAAATCTCAGCCAGATCAAAGGACTGGAAATTGTTTAATAGCTGAATTATCTTAATCTATACATTTAAATGTTAAACTTATCTATTTAGTTTATCTGCAGAGTGCTCATTTCAATACTGACAGAAAATAATTTGATGCACATCAAAAGATCAGAGAACCAAGTACTACTTCATGACTGGAGATAGATGTCTTATTGCAACTTTCTAACTTATGTGTCAGGATCTGAACGTGTGTAATTTCAGAAACAAAATATAAGTGCTGCGATTGCAGTCCTTTGCATGCACCTCTTTAAAAGTGAAATTTCAGGAATCTAACCACAAAATAAACAAGAAGTAAGTTAAGGAGGTGTATAGAATTTCAGAAAAGTTAGATATGGTAGACCTTTGGAGAAAACTGAATGGGGATAGAAAGAAAAAGTGAAATTTCTGAATTGGGAACTTTAATTAAAGCTCCTATAACCATGCTCCTATAAAACGGACCCCATTATTGTTAGTAAATTTAACAGTATATGGTACAAAGAAATCATCCCGGGGCAAATAAAAGCTCAGAGGGCTAAAAAGAACAGAATATAGATAAAATCTGAATAGAATGTAAGGAAAGAATTCCTCACATCTGCCATGGAGTGGCAAGTGTTAATTACTTTTAGATTAAAACTGCTGTTACTGACTTCAAGCTGTAGATAACACATAACAACCATTACACAGTAATCCTGAAACAGCCAATCTGAGTTCAGAGAAGCAGGACTTATTTCTTAAGGTCTTCAAATTTAGTGTCATAGGATAATGCAAATTGTCAGAAGACAATAATAATATAATGAAAAATCAGTGCTTTCTCAGCTTACCCCTCTCTGAGAAGCGAAAAATGGTTGTCATATTTAATGAGTCTATTTTTCTAAACAAATACAAATGAAATACCTTGTAGTCAGATGTATTTTCAGGAAACCTTCTGAAGCAATATCTTCAATTCAAATGAGATACATTTATTCTCAGACTAACACCTTAAATTTAAGTGAACTTACAGATTGTAAACACTAAGCATAGCAAAAATAGATGAAAAGTCATTTTATGTAAAAACATCATTTGAGTTGGTAGTTTAAAAATATTTAAATTACAGAAAACCATTCACAGTATAGAACTTAAAACTCATACCACACTTTATACTTTAAGCATTTTAACCAAAGTCTATACTTTTCCCATTATACTGTAAATTAATCTTCTCTTCATCTAGGGAAAGGAGATCAGAGAAGCAATCTTTCCCTTATTCTTATGTAAGTGATCCATTTGGCCTACACTATACCTGGTATCAGATTATAACATTCTTTCACTCTGTACTATGAGACCATTTCTGACAAATCAACAATGGTTCTAGTTTCTTCTTTCTTTTATAAGGTGCAACCATTTCTCAGTTGCTTATTAAATTAATTACATTTTTCCCAGACATAACCTCCTAGAAAACCAAAATGTTTTAGTTTATTTCCAGTTTGTTCCCAATCTGTTTCTCTGTGTTAATATTTTCAGCCAGTGTGCAACTAGTGTTGTAGTCAATAGTGCCAATTCCTCAGTAGCATATACAACACTAATAAGAACCAGAACATGAATTTGTAATCATAATCACATGACATTAGCAAACTTCTATTGTTAAGAAAAAATAAAATTCTCTTAAATTTTCTGTCACCGTAAGAGACACTGATGTCTACCAGCTTTAAAGACACCATGTTACTTAAGATTTTAATTTTTTTTAACTTACACTACCAAGTTTTATTTTCCTAACATTTTCTTGAAAAATATATTACCAAATGCCATTTTCCCCCAAGACAAGAAAACACAAAGCTTACTGCCTTAATTGAGATATGTATGAGGGCATTCATTAAATATATTAATTTTATTTCTGTAATGCTTGACCATACAGTGAAGATACAGTATTGGACATATTTACCAAGAATATAAAATTAGCTTTCTAATTCATAGCTCCTGGCTTCAAAAAACAATAGCAAGAAGATATCTATAATTATGCCCATTGTTTAATACTACATTAGAACCTCAAATTATTACAATTTCATGGATAGGATCATTTTTAAGGCTATTTATTTTAAATGAAGATCAATGAGAAAAAAACTTAAAATGCTTTATCTCTAAACATGAAAAATGCAAAACTGCACAACCAATTTACTTATTTCACAGGAAATAGATTTATAGAACACAGATTTCTAAGTGGTTAATAATTAATGCATCTCTTTATAGTTGTTTTAAAAAAAAATCTCCTATACAGCCCTATTATATAAGAGGGATCAACTGAAAGTTTTCTGAGTCTCAAAAAACATTTAATCATACTCAGAATTACCATCAATCCACCTTTCAACAACTCTCTCTACTGAAGAAATGAAACAAAGAATGTGAATAAAGAGGATTCCCTTCCTAAAAGCCACTACACATTTTTCTATAATGTTAAAGCACATGAATGTTTTGGAGAAAATCAAATAACATATATTTGAAATAAGATTATAAAGTTTCATATTGACCAAAATGTATACTTCCAATTAATTACTGTTTTTAAAACTTGGAACTCTTTTGCTTGGAATTACCTCCAAAAGGGAGTTTAAAAGAAAGAAAATTAATCTCATTATTTTATATTCATACTTAAATTCTCAGCCTGCAAAAGGTATTACCCATCTTCATAACCCACCTTATTTACCAGACTTGCCTCTGAACAATTTTTGGCTATTTCTAAAACTTAAATCCACCTCAAAGGATGAAGATTTTAGTAAAAAAAAAAAAAAAATCAAACAAACAAAAAAATCTCCCCAAAAAACAAAAAACCCAGTACTCTGAAAATAACTCTAAGGAGTTCTAAAAATGTTGTGAGGAATGGCAGAGCAATTGGAGGAAGCTCACAGATTCCTAAAGTGATGTCTGTGAAGGGGACAAAACATTTATTTGAATAATTTATGAATATATGGTACATTATATTAAGTCCTCTACTATATTACACCACCTTCTTAAGGAATCACTTGAAATCCAAGAAAATGGAAGTAAACTATACTTGCTTCTGAATATAACTTCAAGATTGAGCTTGAGAATTAGGGTGCTGAGAATTACAAACCAAAATTACCTATGTAAAATTAAAAAAAGAAAAAGGTCTGATTACATTTTTGGTGTATTTTTCAATAGACTAGCCAACCATTTCTTTAGTTTTTCTAAGGCTACTACTAGCTCCCAATATAATGTTTTAGGCCATATAGAGAAAATAATTATTACAGTAAACTTTTCCTATCTCACAACCTAGTCTGTCAGAGATTTACAAAGTCTGTGGTTAAAAGCAGCTGAATTAAAGGAATGACATTTTAGACACCAGGAAAAAGCTTTCTTCTATACTTTGGATAAGTATAGATTTTTCTAATTAAAAGGATTTCTTACTTTCAGTTAGAATTCAAAATCTGTTATTCACATCCACAGGAGTGAATTTTAAATAATCCTGAAGGAACTGGCTGGGAGAAGATTATTACTTATAATGGCAGAAGTAACTTTACTTTGGCAGTCAGCAGTGAATGGGGATACAAATAAACACATATTAAAAAAATATATATCTTAAACATATATGGTGTGGTATGTGCTACAAGTTTCTATTAGAACATTATAGTCACTTGAATTTTTTTAAATCCATGAACAATGCAGGTGATGTATTCTATCACAAATAAGATTTGTAGATACACAGGGAAATAAGTCAAGCAAAATGGAGTAAGATAGCAAAATATGGGAAAAAAAACTGCAAATCTCAAATGTTTTCTCTCCTTGGTCTGGAAAAAAGGGGGACCCTGGAAGATCCCTGCAGCTTAGCAAGTGTTCTTTTAGAAGGAATGCTTCTATTCAGGTATTTTGGGAGGTTGTGATGCAAATTCAGGCCATTCATATACATCTGGCAGCAAGCAATCATAGTCACTCCGCCATATTCGTGATCTGACATACTCGGTCTTGTTTTCTGGTTCTGGGTAACGGAAAGCCATCTTCTTGGCATATAGATATTCTGTAATCTAAAAGATAAAAAATATTACTATGCAGTTTGCATATATTAACAAATAGTAAAGGCAGTACACAATAAGTTATTTAAATTAGTTGGTTAAGTTGTAGTTCTTGGTTCAAAGAAGAATTTACTTTTATTTTTCAATTGTTATTCGTTTAATTCCAGAGATGGAAAAAAATTAAAATTATTTCTCCTATACTTCTATATGCAAAATGTAATAATGTTTATGACAAATACTTTTCTTATCCAGAGTTTAGTTTTCTAGAAATTTAAAACATCTTTGATAGCAAAACAAAAAGTAAATGCCCAAGAAAAACAAAAACAAATAAGCAAAGAAAAAAGAAGCACCCTGTCGGGCATCAAAGGAACTACCCCTGAGCAACAATAAAGTAGTTGGGAAAAGTAGAAGATCCAATGTAATAAAACTGGCTGGTCTGACATACAGTGCCAATCAGCAAGCACTGTTATTAAGCACGTCTGACATGAAGGAAACTGTGCCAGATGCCAATGGTACAAAAATGAAAGATGAAATGGTCTCTGTCCTCAAGAAGCTTATGTTCTATGTGGGAAAATAACATGTTTATGGGTAAGTAAATATATCAAGAACCAACAGAAACCTAAAAAGGTAGAAAGGGAGAAGAAAACATAAGGGATTCAATGGAGTTGAACTGCTTACACCCCAACATGAGAAGATGATACTTGTAATTCTTAAAAATTGTACCACTAATAGTACAGCTAGAAGGAATATACACAGAGGGTATGGGTATAAGGTCCCTAGAAGTATCCCTGAAAACAGCTGCACAAAACCCCTGAAGCTTGGGACAGTACATTCTCCACACTGGAAACAGACTCCTACCTTAACAAAGAGTTTATAACTCAAGTAATTGGTTGGGATCATGAGCAAGCAGCACAAAAAGAGTCAGACTATATTATCTTACTTGATGACAAAGAAGATCAAAACATACAACCAGAATAAGACAACGAATCCAAAGCTCCTACATCCAAAGCCTTCAAGGAAAAATTTGAATTGGTCCCAGGCCATGGAAGAGCTCAAAAAGGATTTTGAGAAGCTAGTAAGAGACATAGAGGAAAAACTGAGAATGATGCTAAAGCAGACCCAAAAAAACACTGTAGAAAATAACACCTTAAAAAAAATAGCCTAACCCAAATGGCAAAAGAGGTCCAAAAAGCCAATGAGGAGAACAACGCCCTTCAAAGCAAAATTGGTCAAATGGAAAAGGAAGTCCAAAAGCTTACTGAAGAAAGTACTTCCTTAAAAATTAGAATGGAGAAATTGGAAGATAGGGACAATTTGAGAAATCAAAGCACTGTAACATTAATCCAAAGGAATGAAAAAATAGAAGAGAATGTGAAATATCTCACTGGAAAAACAACTGACCTGGAAAATAGATCCAGGAGAGAGAGAACTTAAAAAATTATTGGACTATCTGAGAGCTATGATAAAAAAAAGAGGCTAGACATCATCTTTCAAGAAATTATCAAGGAAAACTGCCCTGATATTTTAGAACCAGAGGGCAAAACAGAAATTGAAAGAATCCAGCGATCATCGCCTGAAAGAGATCCTCAAAGGAAAACTCCTAGGAATGTTGTAGCCAAATTCCAGAATTCCCAAGTCAAGGAGAAGATATTGCAAGCAGCCAAAAGGAAACAATTCAAGTATTGTGGAAACACAATCAGGATACGACAAGATTTAGCAGCTTCTACATTAAGGGTCCGGAGGGCATGGAGTATGATATCCCAGAGGGCAAAGGAGTTAGGACTACAACCTAGAATCACCTACCCAGCAAAACTGAGTATAATCCTTCAGGGTAAAAAATGGTCATTCAATGAAATAGGGGACTTTCAAGCATTCCTGTGGAAAAGACCAGAGCTGAATAGAAAATTTGACCTTCAAATACAAGACTCAAGTGAAACATGGAAGAGTCAAACAGGAAAGAGAAATCATAAGAGACTTATTAAGGTTGAACTGTTTACATTCCTGCAGGGAAAGATGATATTTGTAACTCATGAGTCCTTTGTCAGTATTAGGGTAGTGGAAGTGAAAAAATTATACGTTGTATAGATAGATAGACAGAGGGCACAGAGTGAGTTGAAGATGAAGAGGTGATATCTGGAAAATAAAATTAAGGGGTGGGAGAAGATTATACTGGGAGAAGGAGAAAAGGAGAAGTAGAAGGAGGTAAAATATCTCACATGAAACAGACAAGAAAAGACTTTTACAGTGGAGGGGAAATGGGTAAGGTGAGAGGGAATCATTGAATCTTATTCTCATAGGATTTGGCTTAAGGAGGGAATAACATACACAATGGGGTATGGAAATCTATCTTACCCTACAGGAAAATAAGGGGGGAAGGGGACAAGAGAGCAGGGGGTTGATAGAGGGGAGGGCAGATTGAGGGAGGGGATAATCAAAAGCAAACACTTCTGAGGAGGAGGGTCAAAAGAGAGAATAGAATAACGGGGGGTAGGATAGGATGAAGGGAAATATACTTAGTTTTTCACAACATGACTACTATGGAAGTGTTTTGCATGACTACACATCTATAACCTATATTGAGATGCTTGCCTTTTCAATGAGGGTGGGTGGGGAGGGAGGAAGGGAGAAAATTTGTAACCCAAAATTTTAAAAACACATGTTAAAAATAAAAAAAATTTAAAAAAAATAAGAGAAGAAAAAGAAATGAAAGGAATTAGAAGAGGCAATGAGGAAACAAAACTATCACTCTTTGCAGATGATATGATGGTATATTTAGAGAACCCTAGAGAATCAACTAAAAAACTACCTGAAATAATTAACAACTTTAGCAAAATTGCAGGATATATAAGATAAACCCACATAAATCATCAGCATTTCTTTATATGACCAACAAAGCCCAGCAATAAGAGATAGAAAGAGAAATTTCATTAAAAAAACTGCAAACAATATAAAATACTCGGGAGTCTACCTGCCAAGACAAACCCAGGAACTACATGAATGCAATTATAAAACACTTTTCAAACAAAGTCAGATCTAAACAATTGGAAAAATATCAACTGCTCATGGGTAGGCTGAGCCAACATAATAAAAATGACAATTCTATCTAAGTTAATTTATTTATTCAGTGCCATACCTATAAAACTACCAAAATTATTTTATAGAGCTAGAAGAAATAACAGCAAAAATCATCTGGAAGAACAAAAGCTGAAGAATATCAAGGGAATCAATGAAAAGCCTGTGAAGGAAGGTGGCTTAACCATACTAGATCTCAAATTTTACTATAAAGCAGTAATCATCAAAACAATCTGATACCGGCTAAGAAACAGAGTGACACTTAAACATGCTGCTTCTGTACATGCTAATGACGCAAATTCTATAAAACAAAAACTTTTATAAAGAGAAAATTTCATCTTCTAGAACTGCCTAAAGGTTTCACAAATTTATCTTTTATTTAGAGAGGATAAGCTACTATGCAGACAAAAATATGTTTAAATGACTAATTCTGTCATTTACAGTGTGATCACTTACTTATTTCACCAAAGCACCAAAGTAACTGAAACATCATTTTGGAACTAATGGCTCACTTGAGAAATGCAAAGTAATATTATAAGACATTATAGAATTAAACTTGAAGAAACAGACTTAATATCTGGCAGTATTTTATATCATCTCCTCCTGCCCCCAAGTCTTTTTTCTCATTGATATAAACTATTTTATTTAGACTCATTACAGAAGAAAATTATGAGAAAATTGTTTCATCATGGAGGCATCATGACACATGCTATCATATTAATAAATTAGCAAACATGCTATTATATAAATAAAATGTTAAGGAGCTACAGTGTGCAAGACTAGGTTCTAAAGATGGAAAGATGAAAAACAAAACAGTCCTTGTCACCATGGAGCCTAAAGTCTAAAATGTGGGGGAAAAATGCATAAAAATACGTATGATGTGAGCTAGTAAGGACAAAGGGGCCTAGAGAAGGCACTATAAGAAATATGAGAAAAAAAATGACTATACCTGAAATGGGTCTTGAGAGAATAGAAAGATTTCACCAGGCAGAGATGTAGAAGGAAATTCCAGCCAGAAGGGATGGTCTGCTTGAAATCATGTTAGAATGGGAAGGAGGAAATCAGGGAACAGCTACTGGTCTAGTCTGGCTGGAATACAGAGTGGGTGAAGTGTAGAATCAAACAGAAATTGAAAGGTCAGTCAAAGCCAGCTTATGGATAGCCTTAAATAACAGGCTAGCATGTTTCTATTTCATTTTAGAGCTGAAGAGGTACCAATGAAGGTTTTTGAGCAAGAGAGTTACACCTATATATTAGAAAGTTTATTCTGGCAGTGGTGTGAAAGATATATCAGAGAAGGAAGGGAATAGAGTAGGGAGACCATTTAAGAAGTTATTATAACAGTCACAGACTCACAGAATTATTGTGCTAGGGCTGGAAAGAACTTCCAGAGTCATCTAATCCAATCTTCACATTTACAGGTGAGGAAACAAATCTAGTGAGGTGAAATGATTTGTCCAAGGTCACAAAGGTGATCCAAGATGGGATGTGGACTTCTGTCCTCTTAGGAAGGATGCTAACTCCAAAGCCAATGGCTGTGCTAGCACCTCCTCATCTAGGTGGGTGTGAAGAGGGCCTGGACTGTAGCAATGGCAGAGTAGGAGAGGATAGTCCTGACTAGAGATGGGGAAGAGCAAGGCAAAATCAGTATCATGTGGCATCTGACTGGATATGTGGAGAAAGAGGGAAAACTAAAGAAGACTATAAGGTCTGTAGTATAAATGACGGGGAAAGCAGTGACACCCTAAGTTTTGGAAAAGATTCAATTCTGGGTATGTTGAGTTCGAGGCATCAAGAAGATAGACAGCTGGAAATGTTTTTGTTATCTTATGGAATAATTTCTATTTGGTATATTCTAATTTTTAGAGATTCTATTATTTCTTGACATCTATTTTAGTTTTCAGAATGGGTAAGAGTTACTACTTTCTCTTCTAAGCTATTTATTTGCCTTCTAATTCTTTTCTCAGCGCAATTAGGTGGTGCAATGGATAGAGCGCTGGGCCTGGAGTCAGGAAGACTCATCTTCCTGAGTTCAAATACTCAGATACTTATTAGCTGTGTGACTCTGGGCAAGTCACTTAACCCTGCTTGCCTCAGTTTCCTCATCTGTAAAATGATCTGAAGAAGGAAATGGCAAACCACTCCACTATCTTTGCTAAGAAAACCCCAAATGGGGTCATGAAGAGTCAGACACAACTGAAACGACTCAGCAACAACAAATCTTTCCTCCAGAACTTCTATTTATAATTTTTAACGTCTTGCTTAATTTCTCCTAAGTATTCATGTAGTCCTTGTGGAAAATCTATACCCTCTCCGAGTCTTTGCTTGCAATTGTTATAGAATTACTTGCCTTCCTTTGGGCCATCTCTAGATTTGTAATGATTTTTGGTACTGGATTTAGTAATTTTTAAAATTTTGATTTACTCAGATCCCTGGCTTTAACTCTTGAACTGGGGCTTTGTGCCACGATTAGACTCTACTCTGCCATCCCCTTCACTGTATTTTTTTTTGTTGTTGTTTGTTTGTTTGTTTGCTTTTTTGGCTAGGCAATGGGGTTAAGTGACTTGCCCAGAGTCACACAGCTAGTAAGTGTTATGTATCTGAGGCCGAATTTGAACTCAGGTCCGCCTGATTTCAGGGCTGGTGCTCTATCCACTGTGCCACTTAGCTGCCCCCAGGATTACTTTCAAAATACTAATCAAGACTATGAATTTTTCCAAGTTTTGAGTATCATCTCCTATTGTAGATATCCCTTAACAAACTGCATGCACCATCAAAACACAGTTTGGGTGAGAAAGAAGAGTGCTAAGAACTGTCAGTGTTCTATAGTTAGTGATATAGAACAGATAATTTTTAATGTGGTTGACATGTCAATAAACAGTGACTTTTTTTGGGGGGGGTGAGACAATTGGAGTTAAGTGACTTGCCCAGGGTCACATGGCTAGTATCTGGTCTCCGACTGGATTTGAACTCAAGTCCTCCTGACTCCAGGGCTGGTGCTCTATCCACTGCACCACCTAGCTGCCCTTATCATTTCTTTTGAATCCATCAGGACTGGAAAAGATCTCTTACAACACTAGAGGAAGTATCCACATTGATGAGATCACAGGTCTATCAAAGTAAGAGACTTTAAGTATTACAGAAAGTTAGAAGTAGAAGTTATTTCTTGCTTATGTCTTTAGACAAGGTAACATGTAGGAAATGTAATGCATTAACTCTAGGTTAAAGGGTAGGAAAATTATGTATTTTTTAAAATAAGTTTTTGTTGCTATCTTTTGTTTTAACATTGCCAGAACTTTTCCCAGTATCTATTCCTCAACCCCTCCCATTGTGGTATCCCATATAACAAATACTTTTTTAAAAAGAGAAAAAAATCAGCAAAATCAATCAAAACATTTTTAAAAAGTCTGAAAATACACCCAATGTTCCAGGTTCATGGACCTCCTACCACTACAAAGGAGGGCAGTGGAGTGTCTTCTCTTAATTTTGCAACTTTCACTTTTGATTGTTTTGTGGTAGTTGTTCTTACCATTAATGTGGTTATAGTCATGCAGTTTTTTTTTGGGTGCTGTTTGACTCTGCATAAGATTATGTAAGTCCATACTTCTCTGTATTAATCATTTCTCATTTCTTACAGCACAGTAATATCCCATTACATTCATGCAAAACAATTGCTTAGTTGTTCCCCAATCAATATTCCTCACATCTTTTTCTTTCCTTTTCTACTACAAATACCCTAATTCATCCCTTTAGTAATTAATATTGAAGACTATTTCAATCTCTTAACAGATCAATCCATCTCTCATCTTCTTCCAATCTATCCTCTATACTTTAGATAAATCAATCATAATAAGGCACAAATCTTCTCCTATCATCTTCCTTTTTAACAAATGTTTTATGATGTCCACTGTTCACCAAACAGGTTGCAGATTTTTTAGGCTGCAAGTCAAGGTCTTCCTCAATATGGCTGCTATTTACCTTTCCAGTCTTATTTCCTTTCATATATCTTTTGATCTGGTTAGAGTGTGCTACTTGCCACTTCCTGAACATATGTCATATTTTCTCATTCTCATGTCTTTTTTCATGTAACTACTTTGCCTAGAATGTCTACCTTATCCTGTTTTCAAATGGCTGAAAGACTCAGTTCATATGCTTGAAGCATTTCTTGATCTTCCAATTAAAAATGGTCTTAAGAATGCTAATAGCACCTCTCTCATGAAATCGATATACTCTTCTTTATATTACAACTATTTGCATATGTCTTATCTTGCTTATTAAATTAAAAATTCCTTGAAGGCAAGAGACATTTGTCTCATCCATAGCACTTATTAAAGTTATCTTCTACTACACAGTAGGCATTCACCAAAGGCAACTATTTTTGATGGTCACTAAATCTTTAGTGAGCTCACTGAGAAGTTTATGAGACACTACTGTAATGCAGAAAATTATGTTAAGTTACATCTCTTTATAAAACAAACTATATGCACAACATACAGAAGTAAATATATGTAGTGGCATAGAGTTAAACCCAAAGACCCAGTAACTACAGTGAGGCCTCTTTGACAAAAACTGCTTGGAAAACCACAAAGCAATTTGGTAGAAGTTAAGTCTAGAACAATATCTCATATTGTATTCCAAAATAAACTACAAAGGGATACATGAATTAGACATAAAAGGTGACATCATCAGCAAACTGGAGGAACAAGGAAAGGATTACCTTTTAAATGTATGGGTGGGGAAAGAATTCATGACCAAACAAGCAAGAAGGAGGATCAAAAATGTTAAAATGGACAATTTTGGCTTTATAACATTAAAAAGGTTTTGTACAAATTTAAAGCAGTTAAAATAAGAATGGAAACAGCTAACTGGGAAACCATTTTTTTGGGGGGGGCAAATGGGGTTAAGTGACTTGCCCAGGGTCACACAGCTAGTAAGTGTCAAGTGTTTGGTCTGAGGCTGCATTTGAACTCAGGTCCTGCTGACTTCAGGACTGATGCTCTATCCACTGCGCCACCTAGCTGCCCCTGGGAAACCATTTTTTGCAGTAATTTTTTTCTGATAAAAGTCTTATTTCTAAGATGGATAAGGAACTCATTCAAATTTATAAGATTAAGAGACACTTTCCAATTGATAAATGATCAAAAGATACGAATAGGCAGTTTTCAAAGAAAGACATCCAGGCTATCAACAACCATACCAAAAAATGCTCCAAATCACTAATAATTAGAGAAATGGAAATTAAGCAACTCTGAGCTCCATTTCACACCTATCAGACTGGCAAAGAGGACAAAAGAGGAAAATGACAAATGCTGAAGAGGCTGCAGGGTAAAGGCACGATGGTGAGCTATGAACTGGTATAGTCATTCTGGAAAACAATATGGAACTATGCCTTCAAGTGACTGAATAGCACATTCTCTGACCCAGTGTTAAAAAAACTAAACTTACATCCCAAGGAGATTAAAGAAAGAAGAAAAGGACCAATCTGTAAACATGCGTATTTACTTACAGCAGATCTTTTCAATTTAGCCCCAAATTGGAAACTAAAGGAGTGACCACCTATTGAGGAACAGCTAAATAAACTGTGGCCCTTCAATACAACAGAATATAATTGTCCCACAGGAAATGATGAAATGGACAGTTTCAGAGGAAACTAGAAGATCTCTATAAACTGAGGCAGAGTGAAATGAGCAACAATAGAACCACTTATATTCAGTTATAGTTATTCAGTCATTTTCAGCTGTGTCTCTTTATGACCCCATTTAGGGTTTTCCTGGCAGAGATACTGGAGATTGCCATTTCCTTCTCCCAGATGAGGAAACTGACGCAGACAGGTCTCACAGCTATTAAGTGTCTGAAGCTAGATTTGAACTTAGGAAGATGAGTCTTCTTGACTCCAAGCTCAGCACTCTATACCCCTGGCTGCACAATTTATAGAACATTATAAAGAAAAGCAACTTTCAAAGATTTGAGAACTCTGATCAATGCAATAATAAACTACAAATTCAGAGGCCTAAAGAGGAAATATACTACCTACCTCCTGCCAGATCACTACCACAAGCCACCTGACGGATTTAAAATGCAAAATAAGACAATACATTTTTGAATATGGTCAATGTGGGATTCATTTTGATTGACTATGCTTACTTATTATGAGCATTTTCTTTTCTTATTGTTCTAGGAGGAGATGGGGGTAGTGAGAGAGATTATAAATGCTTGAAAAAAGTTTATTTATTTACTTTTTAAGAGTGTAAACTGTTGTTTTGTCTTTCATTCTCGAAGAGGACCATGGCATCAGGAAGGTGATGCCATGACTTGCAAGTGAACTGGATTTAAGTGAGGGAGGGCTGTGCAAAGTCACCAGCATCACTTTTTCCTCCGGAGCGAGCGTAAATTAGAATTATTCCAAGTGACCAGGAAAACCTGGAATTACTTTTATCTAATGCCCAGTAAAATTTCATTGATTTTACTAGCTTAGAATTGGTGGTCTTCAAGCTGATTGGATTGAAGTTCACCACTCTCTTAAGCAGGGTTTATTAAGCAAATGAGTAGCATAAGTAAAATTAATGTCAGAATGTTTTAAGTAAATAGCTTTTACATACTTTAGAAATGTTCACTTAATAATAAAATATTTAGGGGCAGCTAGGTGGTGCAGTAGATAGCGCACCAGTGCTGTGTTCAGGAGGACCTGAGTTCAAGTCTGACCTCAGACATGTAACACTTACTAGCTGTGTGGCTCTGGGTAATTCACTTAAACCCAATTACCTCGCCAAAAATAAATAAATAAATAAAAATAAAAATAAGAAAATAATATTCATTATACATTATTTATGTATTCTTAGGACCATTCAAGACTGTTAAGATTACTTGGCCTAATTACATATTAGTAGCATAAATATCCAACCATAAAGAATTAATTGTGTCATCTTTCTCACTTTGCAAACAAAGTTCTTAAAAAGTATGAAAATCTCAAGTACTTGCAGGTAGTTTTAGTTTTTATGTTCACTCACTGATAGGCCATCTTCTCACAAAGTCAGATTCATAGGCACCAAGATTACATAAAGTAGTATGTTTTATTTATTACTTACTTTAATAGCAATGTTAATTGAAACTTCCTGAATATTAGAGAGTTGTGGGTAAAGTCTTCCCTGGGCTAGCTCCTTTTCTGTCAATTGTTCTGTCAATGCCTACAGAGAAAAAAAGTATATAAGCATAAGCATTAGTTGTATCAGAATCATCACAGGTATCTGATAAGAGGTTACAAAGAGTTATTACGGGAAATTAAACCTATAGGCTTGCTTTTTGACAGTAATAAATCTAAAACACCACAGACATATGAAAAACACAACTACACAAAAAAAAAGAGAGGAGCAGTTTGTATTCTTACTGTTAAAACTGTACCCAGTAAACATGTCAAAAGATCACAGTTATTCTGAAATTGCAAGAAACCTCAAAGACCACCTAATCTAACCTTCTATTTTTATAGATAAGGAAGCTGAGATCTACAGCTTTAAAATGATTCATTTAAGGCCACACAGACAGCAAGTACCAGAACTAAGATTGAAAACAGGATTTGGCTCCAAATCCATTATTCTTTTCACTACACAAGTGCTTGATATTATCACTAGATTTCAACAACTATTTCAAAATGAACATCTGTGGCTGTCCTCAAAAAATAAATCTTACTTTAGAATTTATGTTGTGGAGATTGGAATTCAAATATACCAAACACTTCAAGTAAAATCAGCAATGAATCTGAAGCATTTTTTCTATAGTCAAATGGAAAAATTCAGTATTATAAATGAAATGTGGTAGGATTTCTGATTTTAAAAAAATTTAAGAAATATGATTTTTCACATTCCTCTACAAAATGCACATCTTCCTGGTGGCTAAGACAGAAAAGCAACAGGTATACTACTTTGACTGCCAGACTTATTTAACCTATTCTCTCTACTAGTATGAATAGCAACTTATCACATATTCAAATTCAATTCAGAAAGCATTTTTAAACACCTACCAATACCAAACACCTACAAATACCAAGCAAAGAAGCAGAAACTGGAAATACAAAGACAAAAATGAACTCTGCTCAAAACTTTTTACTGAGGGAGTGGGAAGAGAGAAAGGGAGTTGAGTTCAGCATCAATAAAGCAAATAGTTACCTTTTTTTAAAAAAAAAATCTATTTATTTTATTTTTAAAATTATTTTTTGGGGGTTACATTTTAAGTTCTAAACTGTCTCCCTCCCTCCCCAACTGTCTCCAGAAAAAAAACCATTTGGCACGTGTGTGTGTGTGTGTGTGTGTGTGTGTGTGTGTATAAAACCATACTAACCATATTTCTATTTATCAGTTCTTTCTCTGGAGGTGGATAGCATGTTCCTTTGTAGTTGATTTGTGTATTTATAATACTCTAGACTATCTTAGTTATTTCACAGTAGTTTTCTGAAAAATATTACTGTTACTATATACAACCTTCTCTTGGTTCTGCTCATTTCATTCTTCATTTATTTCATGCAAATCTTTTCATGTTTTTCTAAAATTTACCAGCTCATCAGTTCTTACAGCACAGCAGTATTCCATCACAATCATACACCACAACTTGTTCAGTCATTCTCCAACTGATGAGCATCCCCTCAACTTCTAATTCTATGCCACAACAAAGAATGCTGCTATAAATGTTCTTTTCCTCTTTCTCTGATCACCTTGGGAAACAGACCTAATAGTGGTATTGCTGGCTCAAAGGGGTACATACAGTTTTATAACACTCTGGGCATAATTCCAGATTGTTCTCCAAAATGGTTGGATCAGTTCACAGTTCCATCAACAATATATGAGTGTCCCAATTTTTCCATACCCCCTCCAAATTTGTCATTTTCCCCTTCCAAAACAGTTACCTTTGAAGCTTCCAGAAAGACTTGATCACTGATATGCCGAACACCACTAAGAATTACAGCTAGAGCCACACCTAGAATAAAACGTTGCTAAAATAAGTTATTTGGAAAGTTCACCTCATATCACATGAAATTTTATGCTTCTCAAAGAGTTCAAATAAGCAATAATAACATTCATTATTTTTCATTTTATGAAAATTCCTTAGGTTAATAAAAATGAAAACTCCACAGAATACTCAGTTCCTTCTACTAATTCCCCAAATCCTGGCACAGCTTACAAACAAATAAAAAAATAAACATCAATGTCAAAAATAATTATGTCATTATGTTTATGGCTCTATCATATTTCACTAATAATAAATGAGACACTAGTAAAGCACAAAGAATATTCTTGGCATTCAAGTCAAGAGACAGGTTCACAATCCAACTCTGCTACTTACTAGCTGTGCAATCATAGGGGAATTACTGCTCTTCTCTGAGCCTCAATTTTCCATCTGGAAAACAGGGATAATAAAATTTGCTCTGCCTGCAGCATAGGGTAGGTGTGAAAAATGCTCTTAGGCTTAGTCTTTTCTTTCCATGGCTCTTCTTGGTACAGGGCTGGGTCCCCTCAGTCAGAGGCCTAACACTGCCTTATGATGACTATCCAATATACTTTCTGAATTTGCATTTCTTACTAGCCAGGTTATGAACCAGGGAGTGACTATTTGTCAAATAATCACCAAGTAGTTTAGGGATTCTGGGAACAAAGTCCTGGAATTCATCTATCAAAATTCTCCATTACTGTTTCTGGTGGGGTAGGGGGTGAGTGAAGGTTCAAGTATCAGCCTACCCCTTCTCCTTGTTTACAATGATGCCTCCTTGAGCACCCTGACTACGTGAGATAATTTTCCCCAACTTTCCTTATCCTTCTCTCCCCACTCATGTATTCTTCTTCCCTTCTTTTTCCATTCTTTCCAGATCATCAAGATATAACAGAACCACTCCCAGGTCTTGTCTATTTAGACTCCCTCTCTGACCCTTGTGGGGTCATATGTAACATCTCATCTCCATACTGAAATGTAAGTGGTTTATCCTTGTTTAGTCTTAATTATTGTTTACTTTTTCATGTTTCTCTTCACTCCTATGTTTGGACTTCAAAGTTTCTATATAGCTCTGGTCTTTTCACCAGGAAGTCCTTTATCCCTCCTTCCTTCCTCTCTCCCTTCCCACCCTGTAAGACAGTACTCAGTTTTGTGGGATAAGCTATTCTTGACTGTATGCCCATTTCCTTTGCCTTCTGGAATAGCATATTCCAAGCTTTCTGTGCCTTTGGTGTGGTGGCTGTGAAACTGTGTGAGATCCTAACTATAGTGCCTCAGGACTTATGCTTGCAGGATTTTTTCTTTGACCCGGAAGTTCTGAATTTTGATTATAATGTTTCTGGGAGTTTTCATTTTGGGGCTTAAGAGACGACCAATGGACTCTTTCTATTTCCACTCTGCCTTCTGCTTCTAAGAGATCGGGGGAGTTTTCTTTTAGTTTTCTTGCAATATTTTTGGCAATAACTTTCAGATAGTCCAGTGAATAATTTTTTTCCTCAATCTGTTTACCAGGTCAGTTCTTTTTCATTATGAGATGTTAAGTTTTTTTCTAGTCTTTTGACTTTAGTATTTGTTATTTTTTCATGAAATCATTTGTTTCTATTTGGTCCATTATAATTTGTACTTCTTATGCCAAGCTGTTAATTCCCGTTACGATTCTTCTAAAATTCTCATTTGTTTTCCAATTGTTTTCCTTTAGCACTCTCATTTTATTAACAAAAACTTTTTTCGATTTTTGCTTCATCTCTTCCAGAAATTCTAGTTGAATTTATGCCCAAGCTGTATTTTTCTGTGAAGTTTTCCTTGTCAGGGTTTTGGAGTCATTCTCTTTTTGTGGGTTTGTGTCTTGAACATCCCTGTCACCCTAATACCTCTTAGTGGTTGGATTCTTTCTTGTTGCTGTTTGCTCATTCTTCCAGCCTACTTCCTAACTTTGGACTTGCTATTAGGACTGGGCTCTGTGCACTTCTGGAGAAGGTCTGGGGTGGTTCTGTTGCTGCTTTGAGTGTTGGTTTATTCCAGGACCTCAGGCACAGCTCAGGCTGCAGACCTGTAAGCTCCCAAAGGGGTCTGATCCAGGGCAAAGTCTGATTGCTGCCCCTCCCTGGTCCCAGCTCTGGAAGTTCCTAACTTGGGCTTAGGTCTGAGCAAGAATAGATGCCCCATCAGCCATCTGGAAAGCTCTGCTGGTTTGGAGAGACACAACTGCTGACTGCCCTTTGGTCTGGAACTCCTGTGCTGGTGGTGCCTCCTCTGCAGGTGGCAGAGCTACACCGCTGCTGCTTGCTTCTAAACTTGTCCTCTGTACACAGTGCTAGACCTGTGGTGGGGTGATGGTGGGAGAGGTTGATGGGGGGGGGGGGGGGGAGAAAGGTCCCTTCATCTCTCTCTGGATCCATGACTTGGAAGTGAGTCGTGAGGACCAGTGCTACCAACTGGCACTTGTCCCTGTTGAGATGCCCCTGCAGCAGTCTGGGACCTCTGCTTGCAGCCTCTTCCCATGTTGGAATGCATCAGACTCTCTCGTTTTTATGTGAACTTTGGCTGAAAAAATATCTCAGGGTGACTTTGTTTTGGATTTCCTCACTAGGATTCAGTCTGGGGCATTTTCTAGATCTGTTTGGAGTAGTTTTTGAGAAGAGTCTGTTATACTGCTTCCTGCTACTCTGCCACCTTGTCTTGCCTCATTCATTCTTAAAAGCAAGGGAATGCAACCCTAGTAGAGCCTACCAAGTTACAAAGGCTTTGAATCACCTAGTGATGGGATGAAAATTTTAGCTTAGCTAAGTTTGAAAAGCCTCATCACTAGTCTGGCAGCAAGATAAGGGATTTTTTTTTTTTTTTGCCAAACCATTCTCAAAGACCATTTAAGTTGGGGGTGGTAAAGATCTGTGTTGGTGGCCAGAGTACCTACACCAACAAAATTATAGATCCTTGAAGTACTGAGGTTAAGTTTTCACTTGAAATTCAAACACAGTCAAATCAAGTATTCATGCCAACAGAATAGAAGAGTGGTGTGGATAATCCAATTTAAATTTACGTTTAGGTTTTCCCCCGACTCTGGTTAAAAAATCTGATAGCTTTTTAGTCATTTTTAAAAAAAATTTTTAGAGGCAGCTAGGTGGTGCAGTGGATAGAGCTCTGGCCTTGGAGTCAGGAGGACCTGAGTTCAAATCCAGCCTCAGATATTTGACACTTATGTGTGACCCTGGGCAAATCACTTAACCCCAATTGCCTCACCAAAAAGCAAAACAAAACAAACAAAACACCAAAAATTTTTTTAAAATTTCTAGCTCTTAATATTTCCTGGCTAAAAAACAAAACAAAACAATGAAATTATATGGCTTTAATGTTATTGCAGAAGGATATTATAATTACTGTCCATACTCATTCACATAGCACTTCACAGTTCATACACACACACACACACACACACACACACACACACCCCAAAGTGCTTTACTTAAGTTATCTCAAGTGATCTTTGCAACAATCTTGTGATGTAGATAGTGCAATTTTATGATTGTCCCCATACCAAAAAACAAACAAACAAACCCAAACAGACTCTATGTTTTGTTCTTACATTTGAACATGATGTATCTAATGCTTAGGGAGTTTTGGAGTAAAATGAAGTCTCCCACTAGACAAAGCATGAAAGTTTTTCTGCTTCTCTAATTCCATCCAAATGATGAATTTCTTTTTTACCATCTGAATATCTGTAATTGATAACATTACTTTTCACATTACAGCAAAACTTGTTTAAACAGAATTATTTTTTCTGTGTTAGTTTACTTATGGGAAAAAGCCTGGTGTTTTATTGCTTACATGTTCTACTGCTGGTAAATACAAAGCAAAGGATAATGAGACATTTCTCTGGATTCTCTTGATTTTCATGGTTCGATGATGTTTAGTTTTGATTGATCCACTGATATAGTACTGTATTATAGATTACAAACCTCAAATTTTATAAAGCTATAAAACCACTAGGATTTGAAAAACACTTTGCTCTTTTGTAGAAGAACAAAGTTAGAACTGTTTATTTCTTTGTGAGGCAAACATTCCTCCCACCAATTTTTTTTTCTTTTAAGGTGTGGGTGAGTGTGTATATATGTATATGATTAAATCCTGTGCTGTAAAATATCTTTGGAGTTTACCTGGGAAAATATAAGCATTGTTTCCTTGGCCTGGGATAAAACATTTCCCATCTTTTAATCTCACAGGCTCAAATGGACTACCACTGGCAAATAAGCATCGACCCTGTTTAAACAAAATAAAGTATCAGTTAAAGATATCCTTAACAACCATATGACTTTTTTTGAACTAAAATTCCGGGGTGAATCCACACAAATCAAATCCTACAGTTATAAAGCAAAAAATTGAGAGATCTAAGTCAATATTCCAAGTGTAATAAATACCAGCTAGTATTACAACATGAAAAAAAAAAAACAACCAAAATTCACACATTAGAATGAACAAGAACATACATTACAGACTAATCATACAAAAATGTTGCTGACTAATTTTGGAAAAATTAATTGCCAAGACAAAAGACTTTATAATATTTCTGTATTCAATTTTAAACCTGAAAACCCAGGATAAAATGCTTGGCAAATAAATAACACAATCCACATGATACTATTACTTGTCAACATTATTGAAGGAAGACAAATGAGTATGAAAGTGATACAATATATACTTTTAGAGAAACAAACATATGACACAGAAATTTTTTTCAACTTAGAAAAAAAATGAAATTTTATTATTGCCTTGCAGGTACTAAGTTTTCTAATTTGTTTGTATTCTTTGACAAAAGTGTACTGTGCAACAAGAGGTACTCAGTAAATACCACCGACCTAAGCAGCATTTATAAGAAATGTGAGATATGAGATAAATTCCTTTCAGGCTTGTTTATAAAATACATTTTTATAAAATGAATCATTTTCCCATAAAGTATCAAAATGTCAGAAAGTTGATTAATGAACAATACAACCAGCCATTTGAATATTCAAAAATTATTTGTAATAAGCAGTGTTAAAGGATACCATGAGGTAAAGACTGCACGAGGTAGACTGCAGTTGGATTTAGACCAACACCATAAAATAATAAGGGGACATTTTCATAATGTTAAACTATTAGGCAGTTTCTCACTGTCACTTTTATTATGAATTCTGAAAAGGCAGATGACAACCAAAAAATAAAACAAACAAACAAACAAAAAAAAAAAAAGAAAAGAAAATGCAGATGACTGATTATACTTAGTGGACTAATTCTACCCAGGTCATTTAATTCTTATAAATAAGGGCGAAGAACAACATTTGGACTGAATAATTTTTAACATTGTAACACTGATATCTACATTATTTCCTCTCACTTAGTCCCCTGAATAATATAATATCCTACTTCTAAAATAGGATAAATGAAAAAAACAAAGAAACAAACAGGTTAAATGAGATTTTAAAAGGAAATATTCTCAAACAACAGCAGAGGGCACTAGAATATCAAAATCATCTAACGTCTTCCCTGAATAAAAGCTACAATTACATATAAAACAAGACCATAAAATAAAGGACTGTTTTCTTAGAACAGATTTCAGAATACTCAGGATCACAGGATTTAGGAGCTAGAAGGTGCTTTAGAGTTCTAAGAAACTCTCTCAATTTAGATGGGGAAACTGATGCCCAGAGAGATTAAGTAACTTTCCCAAATTCACAGGGGCAATTAAGTGGGAGAGTAGAGATTTGAACTGAGATCTCTGGACGCAAGTCTCGTTCTGTTATGCCAGGCTGCCTCTTTTAATATTCTTAGTAGTCACAAGTCTTCATCTTTTGAGATGAGATTTGATTGCTAGAAGGAGTCGACAGTTAGGCACAGAAGTTTAAGTAATACAGTCATGCAGTATGAGGCACAGCACGCATTTGAACTGAACTACACATGGCAAATAGGATGCATGATCAGGCTGGACAATGTTGTTTTAGGTTAAAAATGGAGAATAAATCTAAGGTAAGGAGACTTGTTTGGCTTAAAGTGTCTATGAAGACTAATGAATGTCTGAGAAAGAGTTCCAGAGAACCAAGAAACCAGTTGATCTACCTAGTGCTTGAGCGAGAAAAGCCTGGACAGTTTCCCCAACAAGTCGTCACCTGATGTTTGCTTAAAGTTCTCCAATGAAGGAGAAATGAATGTTTTCTCAAGTAGTCTATTTATATTTTAAATAAAATTTTCATCGTATTAAAAAAATTGTAAAAAAATAAGTACTTAACTCTGCGTGGGCCTTACAAGAACACGCTGTGGCAGGATCTGGCCCTTGGGCTGTAGTTTGCTGACCCCAGAGCTAGATGATTTCATTTCCAAGTTCCCTTGACCCGATTTCCTGAGAGTTCTTTTTCACTTCTTCCTTATATCGCTACCACAAATATCTCTCTCCAGGGCTAAGCCTAGGCTGAGCTTCATAGCTCCTGTGTCTCTTTATAATTTTTTTTGTACAAAAAAATTTTTTTTTGGTTTTTATAGAATTTCCTAAAGGAGAGTCCCCAAAATCTTTAGGTCGTCACTGGAATAAAAGTAGCACTCTAATACAGCTACTTCAAAGGACATTGCTTTGAATCATAAAATCCTAAAGGTGAAAAAGACCTAGTTCACATATTCCATTGGCCTGCCCTACGGAGATATCCCTTCCTACACACTATTGATAGGCAATCAACTAGGCTCTACTTGATACTTCTGACACAGAACTTATTACCTCATGAGACACCAAATTACATTTCTGGACTGCCAGTTTTCCTTACTGATTACAGAATCATAGAACCATAGAGTTAGAAAGGACCTCAGAAGTCATCTAGTCCAACCCTGCCATTTTACAGATAAGGAAAGTGAGTCCCAGAGAGCTGAAGAAGCTTGACCAAGGCAGTCTTTACCTCATGGTATCCTACCTAGAGATCTACACACATACATATGTACATGTATATGTACGTATGTATGTGTGTATATATATATATATAAAACATATATAGGTAGATATATTAGATATATCTACCTAGAGATCTACACACATACACATGTACCTCGTGCAGTCTTTACCTCATGGTATCCTTTAACACTGCTTATTACAAATAATTTTTGAATATTTGTACATACACATTTATATGTAATTTCTGAATATTCAAATGGCTGGTTGTATACACATATACATGTGTATGCATATATATGTAAGCTCCGTGAGGGCATAGAGTGTTTTTATTTTGCCTTTGTATCCCTAGCACCTAGCATGTAACGTGCACAGAGGAGGTGCTTAACAAAAGTTTAACAAATTGAAGATCCCATGGACTAAGACTCTTAAAGGGAATTTAATGTATAAGGAATGGGAGGGGTTAAAATGAAATTCTGGTTTTATTTACTTATGAGCAATCCTAAATAGAAAGAAAAAAGGAAGATAGAATCAGCATAGGTACAATGCAACCTATATGACTCAAAAAGGCGTAAGAGGACAAAACAAGAAATGCAGAAGAGTAGTATGTATAGTATCTGACACATAGTAGGCACCTAGTAAATGTTTCTTTTTCACTGATTGAACCTGTAAGACAAGTTTCAGGAAGACTGGAGTCTAGAATGATTCAAGGCTCTCAACAAATACTAAAGAAAACAAAAGTTTAAAAGTCTGTTCATGTATATTTGGAACAATACACAATAATAATAGTAATAGCTTACATGCTTACTTTTTAAAGTGATTTACTCTTTGCAGTATGTTTTACATGTATTATTTCATTTGACCTTCAAAACAACCCTGAAAGAGACATGTCGTAATGGAAAGATTATTGGATTTAAAATTAGAAGACTAGGGTTCAAATCTTATTGCTGCTACTTCCCAGCTATGGGACCTTGGTTAAGTTACTAAAACCTCTCTGTGCCTCAGTTTCCTCATGTGTAAAATGAGGATAATAAATTCTCTTACTACTGACTACAAAAGGCTGTTGTGATTATGACATGAAAGTACATATAAAGCACTCTGAAAACTGAAAAGCACTGTCAGGTAGTAGTACAAATTTTATTACTAACATGTGGAAAATGATAACACTAAAGATAAGAAGTTCAGTGATAGGTAATGTCAGAGTAAGGACCTGAACTTAAATTCTGGACATTTTCCTTAATACCACAGCACATACCACAGAGTCTAACTCAGGGGTGGGGAACCTGTGGCCTCGAGGCTACACGTGGTCTCACATTGTTCAGACTCAGTCAAAGGGCCGAACCTGAGGACCTAGGGGGCTACACGTGGCCTCAAGTCCACAAGTTCCCCACCCCTGGAACTGTTTGGAAAAATGGTACAATTAGACCAGAAAGTCCTCCTGAAAGAAAGGACTGTTGCCCAAGACAGATGAGGAAATAATCAGATGGAATCTAGCTGCTTTAATTTAGACTGCTTCCAGACTAAATTATATCTGCAGCTTCCTTGAGCATGGAATGTAATTACATTCCATGCTCAAGGAAACTGCAGATATAATTTCAAAATGACTGTTGGTAATTTCTGAGAAATCATAGAGAAAGAAAGAAATACCAGAAGACTGGAGACTTGACAAATCCTGCTAACAATGTCAAAAAGGGTAGAAACTACAGACCTTGATATAGAACCGATATTGAGAAGATGGTAGTATAGCTGAGCTCCTCCCTATAACTCCTCCATAGAGATCTAGAAAATGTACCAGGCAGAATCTTAATGGTGAAATCCAAGAACAAGTAACAGTGAGTTATTTTTCCTGCACAGGTTGGCAACAGGGAGACAGATTAAGAGGTCTTTAGACCCTGGAGATCAATGGCCAAGGAAGCCATGCATTGCTTGGGGATTCCAATGTAGGGGAGCAGATGTGCACCAGGGCAAACAGAGGTCCCAGGCACACACCAGGGGACCTTGAGAGGGACAGGTGCCAACTGGCAGCACTGTTGCCCACTTTCCAGTTTGCTGTTACAGATCTAGGCAAACCCAGATATATGCCCAGGATGCTATTCTGTTAGGGACCTGGAGGCCTGAGGCAGCGTACTGAGAAAGAGCAAGTTCAGAACCCAGCAGCAGCCATGTGGCTCAGACAAGAAGAACACAGCAGAATCTCGAATACAGTTTTGAACATAGTCTGCAGCCTGTAGAGGAATATCCAGGGCAAGAATTCTAGACTAAATCTAGACTACTACTGAGATCCTAGAAAACCAATTCAGGAGTTTTGGAGTGTACGAGAAAGGAGGATTTTTGCTAATTGACAAAAATATCTCATTAAAAAAAGAACTGGTATTCATCTCTATGAGGAATTCTACAATACACCGGGAGCCAACAATATTTCCTAAGAAGAAATCAAGCCATATTAACCTTATTTCCCTTTTTTAAATATAATTAGCCAAGGAAAACATATATAGAAAGATCAGATGAGAATGTATTTGAATCATTTTTATCATTTATCAAGTTTCAGCTGTTACTATTTGGAATGTGCAGAATGTCCCAAAAAGCCTCAGTGCAATTTTAAGTTAGCTTAAAATTGAACTTAAAACTGCACTGACACTTTGGACCCTTGCATATTGATCATATCAAGGCTATTAACCAGGCCTCTCACCATCTTCATGAATAAGATGATTAAATATGAGCAAATACTGTTAATCATATTAGCAGATTAATGAATAATGGTTCTATGTCAAACAAGAAGAGACTCAAAAAGTATGTCATAAGTAACAAGGCCATCTGGAATACCAGGTTTCCACTCTTCATAATTATTACATCCCCCATATTTGTCTTCCTTCAAAATAAGAAAGCCACATAAAAAATACCACAAATAAAGAGATACTATGATTTTATATTCCCCCAAACTGAATTTTAACAGGTTTCATACACAGCAAAATACTGTAGAATAAATCATCATTATCCATAAGCAAATTAAAACCTACAACTTGGTGCTATTCCCTCTTGTTCCCAGCTTATCAAAGATGGGAAGGGTCAGGGGGCGGCTAGGTGGCACAGTGGATAGAGCTCTGGTCTTGGAGTCAGGAAGATCTGAGTTCAAAACCGGCCTCAGACACTTAATACTTGCTAGCTACGTGACTCTGGACAAGTCACTTAACCCCAACTGCCTCACCAAAAAAAAAAAAAAAAAGGACGGGAAGGTTCAGTGTTGTTGTTTGTCCTTCATTCTCAAAGAGGACCAGACTGAAGGCAGTTTCTATATGATGGTAGTACATCTGACTTTCATCCATGCCAAACACAAATTATTGAAGACCTATCAGTTATTTTATGCTGTTTGTGCTCCTTTCCCTCCCTCCTATTAGTGTGGGCAAATTAGACTATCTTCTTTTGTCAATTTCTTTTTGTCTAAGATGACTGCTCTTTAAAACCATTCAAAACCGTAAGGTAATTACATTTTGAGTATTACTTTTAATAACTGATCAATTCAGTTTAAGTAATACTCTAAAGCAAATAATTCTTCAATCAAGCTAAACTTTCATTTCATTTTTTTTTAACAAAGTCCAAAATACAGCTAAATAATTTGAACTAGATAATGTGCTTATTTTTCATCTTACTCTTATAATTAATACAATTGAGTACTCTTAGTAATGTCCTAATCAGTTACATTCCAAATTCTATACGGATCAAGTTCTATTAATGCACATAGCATTTAAAATAGCCAAATTGGAAAAGACTGCTCATAGCAAATTTTTGAATGTTCAGAATTAAATCTTAAAAAGTTCTATTTGTTCTTAAATGTAATACATTCTTTTATTGTCAATCATTACCTCTGTAAGTGTGTATGCTTCTTCAGCTGTGCATTCTGCCTTTGCTGTAGGATTACTTAATGCAAATATTACTGGCCGTTCATTGATTGAAGCCATGGCTTTGATCACATTGGGAGTAAAAAGTCGGCCAGCACCTGCAACACCTGTAATATAAGAAAAACAAAATATTTCATTATACAATTAATAATAATAGAGGAAATACATAACACCTCTCTCCTCTTTCATAATCAATTACTTGTAAGGCACTAGAAGAGGGGACTCCACATGTACACAAATATGGCAAGTATAAGGAAAACTCAGAAAAGAAAGACCACTAACGCTTGGGCAATCACAGAGAGCGTAGTGCTCAAGTTATTTCTTGAAGACTAAGGTTTTGAGGCAGAGAAGACGGTTTTGAGAGACAGAGAGGGGAAAGAAGTGCATTCCAGGAATGGAGAGAAACTTGTGTGAATATACGAAGACAGAAGATGGGGTACTGAGTGTGGGGAATAACTAATAGTCCAGTATGACAGGGACGTCAAGTTTCTGAAGGGGAATAGAATGAAATAAAACTAGAAAGATAGACAGAAGTCATAGAATGTGGAAAGCTTTAAATATCAGGTGTTTTATATACTACACTAGAGGCACTGGGGAACCAGGCTTTGCAGCAGAGAGAGTGACATGGCCCAGGCTAGAATCTCAGGAAGATTATTTTGGAAGGTTTTTGGAGGAAATGCTGATAATATTACTGAGAAGGTGATCAGTTTTGTTTTATCTCTAGGCTCTATAGACACTGCCTTATACAAAGCAAGCATTCAATTTTTGATTGTTGAACCACCCATACTTTTTAACAACATTGATTTGAACAATATTTCATCACTGCAAAACAATTTGTATACCTTAGAAAACTATAATGAAAGAAACTATTTCTAAAGCCTTCAGGTAGTTCAGAATTATAGTGTTTTGTAAATCACATTATTACAAAACTTACAAGTCTCATGTCTCTGTATTAACAAAATAATGGCTCACTTATTTCAAGCCCTATTCAATGCAACAAAATTTTAAAATACCTGGACTTGTCCCTAGACTTTTTATAAAGGAATATAAATAACAAAATTGTGTTTGCTATTGTGGTGAATATTCTGACAGTCTATTACAAAGGTCTTTTGTCCCCAGATTTTTTCCTTCTGAAGGTTTTGTTAAAAAAGAGGCATCTTAGTATATTATGCTGGTCTAATATCTTCTTTAATCTTTCAGCAGTCTAAACACATAGATAATTTTTGTATTTTGCTAAGAATAGACTGATAGGCAGTTAGGTGGCACAGTAGATACAGCACTAGCACTGGAGTCAGGAGGACCTGAGTTCAAATCTGGTCTCAGACTAGATACTTGAGACTTACTAGCTGTGTGATCCTGGGCAAGTCACTTAACCCCAATTGCCTCACCAAAAAAAAAAAACAAAAAGAAAAGGAAGATTTCTTAGAGGTCATTTAGCCTAACCCATTCATCTGACAAACCTGAGGCACAGAATGGTAAAATGAGGCCATATGCAGGCCACATGGCTAGTTAGCCAGGAGTAGAACTTGGGTCTCCATCCTCCTAGCTCAATGTTCTTTCATTCTCCTTACAGACCTGAATGCAGTATTTCTGATTGTGTATATAACATCATGAGAATAGCCTGGCATCTTAACTTAGCTTTATTCAGAATCTAAGTCCATTATTCCTCACTGACACTACAAAGCACTCCACCATGAAGTATTAGGAAATAAACAATTTAAGAGCACAGAAACAATTATTCCTCAATAATGTGCTATACTTATATCATAAACAACAAAACTGTATCTAGGTAAATATTAATCTTATGCTAAAAGGATGAATTAATCTATTCCTTGACAAGTACTTATTAAGCTATATAAAGAGCTCTATTCGAGGTGTTTGTGAAGGCACAGCGAATCGATAAGATCTCTGTTCTCACAGAGTTTGAGGGATGTGATGTGCTCACAACCAAATAATATATGATAAATGGATAAGAGGTCAATAAATCCAAGGGACTAAAAGTACATTAAAATTGGGAGAAGGTATTTGAATTAGACTTTAAGGGAAAGGTAGCTATTTCAACAGGTGAGACCTGCAGGATATTCCAGCTATAGAGAATACTATGAATAAAGGTAGAGGTAGAATTGTGAGTGAAGGATAATGAGAGTGGAGAGGAAGAGGATGAGACAGATTAGAAAAGAGAGGTGGTGCTGTATTGTGAAGGGCCTTAAGTATCAGGATAAGAAACCTAAATTTCTATCAGGAGGTAATAAGGAGACACTAGAGAAGTAGAGCAGTGATATTCAATTCAACCAATATTTATGAAGCGTAATGTCCTCGGCTGGGTACTAGGTTTGAATAGATTTGTATATAAAGAAGATTAATTTGACAATGGAATGATGAAATGGAACGAGGGGAGTGAAGGTGGGAAGACTGGTTACTATAGGTGATTATGAGGGCCTGTCCTGGGGTAGTGGCAGTGGGAAATGAAGAGAGATGTATCAAGGAAAAGCAGACAGTGTGATTAATCACGTGGGAGAGACAAGGAAAGGGCCAAATATCAGAGCTAACAACAATATTTTCAATATGGGAATATGTATTTCTATACCTCAAACTTGTCTCTTCCAGGAGACAGCATTAGATTGTATTTGCTTAACAAACGGATCGACAAATTGGATTACCATCTTTACTCACCAATAATAGCTGTAGGTTTCAGTATATTTACTGCATCTTCAAAAGTATTAGGTATATTTTCAGGAGCTAAGTGAGCAAATGGTTCTTGATGGCTATCTATCATAGCTTTCCTTCCCTATATTTCCAAGTGAAATAATACTTTTGTTAGTTTAGAAAATTTTAAAAGTTATAATAAAGACATCATTTTTATAAGCATAATCTTATCTCTACTTTAGTCATGCATATCCTTTCATTTTCCTTCACATCTATGAAGTGTTCCATTTTATTTATCCTTCCCTACCTTTTTTACTTCCAAAATTAGCTTTTTTCCTATTGATGTCCTTTCTCAAAATTCACTTGCTCTGGTAAATTCTCTTAGATCTCAAAGATGACAAAAAATGAAGGAACATGACAATCAAAATAGCTATTGGCTTCTCCTAGTGTCCAGTCTCCTCTTCTTTCTTTTACATTTCATACATTTTTTTCTTCCTAAGATTTTCTGGGTTCACCTCCGTCCTATGTAATTTTACTGCCAAAGCTCTGGTCTACCACTGCTTATGAGACTGTAAGATCCCTAAGGGTAGGGACCACATCACATTCAATTTTCGGTGTTCCCAAATGCCTTACAGGGGGTACATGGTAGGTGCTTATAAGTTTGTTGAACTTAACTTGTTGAACCGCAACAGCTTTTCAACCTGTGTGTTTACTCTTCCTTCAACATAACTTAGACTTAATAGAAATTTTGCTTTGTTATAAAGTAGTATTTTAATATTGGCATTCCTCTTAGAAACATATACAATAGTTCCCAATTAATTTTTAAAAATATTATATTGAGGGGCAGCTAGATGGCACAGTAGATAAAGTACCGGTACCGGATTTAGGAAGACCTGAGTTCAAATCTGGACTCAGACACTTGACATTTACTAGCTGTGTGACCCTGGGCAAGTCACCTCACCCCATTGCCTAGCCAAACAAACAAACAAACAAATAAATAAATAAATACATAAATGAATTTTATTGATATTCCTCCCCTCCCCCCATCTTTTTTTACACAACTATTACTTCCCACTGACCTCTACCCACCCCATAAAAACTCTCCCCTGGAACAAATAAGTACAACTGAGCAAGGTAAATGCACATATTCCAATTACTTTCATTCGAATTAAAACTAATCATGGGCTTCAAGCATGCTCTAAATTTCAAACTAAATTCTACCCTGTTCCCCCATTTTGGAGAAGGCACAGGCTTTTGCAAAGTATCTCTAACACTTCTTTCTTCTCTCTCACCCTCCCTTTTCTTTTTCTCTTTTTCTGCCTCATCAAAGTTCTAAGCAAAGGAACGTGGTCAGGGAGAAGGAAGAACTTTTCAGAAGATCACAAATATAGAGCGAGAAGAGACCTCAGACGCCGTCTAGTCTAAAATGCTCTTAACAGATGAAGATACTGACCGAGACCCAGTGAAGTTAAGTTACTTGTCATGTCACACATTAATAGTACGCATTAGAGCAGGATTTGAATCTAGGTTCTCTTGACTCAAACAACCAATCAATCAACAAGCAGTTATGAAATACATACTATGTGCGAAGCACTGTGCTAGGTTTTGGGGACAAAAATACAAACAATGAAACAATCCCTACTCTGTTTTATTTCATTCGAACAGGGAACTCCTTGTAAAGGAATTCCCTCTATGAATGTAGGTCAGCATTTGCTCTACAATTCACAGTCTTAGAGAGTTGCCCTGGGCACTGAAAAGTTGTATGATTTGCTTAAGGTTACAAAGCAAGCACATATCTTGTGCCTAGGTCATCCTGAACTTGAGGCCAATTGTTCATACATAGGAGCAGCTAGGTGGCGCAGTGGATAGAGCTCTGGCGTTGGAGTCAGGAGGACCTGAGTCCAAATCCGGTCTCAGACACTTGACACTTACTAGCTGTGTGACCCTGGGCAAGTCATTTAACCCCAACTGCCTCACCAAAAAGCAAAAAATATATAATTAAACTAAAAAATAAAAATTACTGTTGGAATCCAGCCATCCAACCAGTTACATATATAACGGTTGTATGATTGTTTAATATACATCTCTCCATTTTTACCACAAGAAAAATATGAGAAACTTACTAAGATTTAGGTAAATGCATATAAGCCCTGTATCTATCCTCTATTCATTGAATAATTCTGTCAAAATAAGGAAATGAGATTAGTCTGGCATGGTCTCTTCTTGATGAAGCCAGACTATTTTGTGTAATCATTGCTTCTCTAGTAAGATGTTCACCAACAGCCTCTAATGATTTTTCTGGACTGGTATGTTGATGGAAGGAGTAACCAGCATTAGGAAAAGTGGTAAGAAATGAAGTGTTGCCTGGAAAAACTTAGGTTTACGCCTAACGTTAAAACACATCAAAAAGGACAGAGTGTGAGAAGATGATATATAGAATAAAGGGAAGTTTGTTAAAAAGAGAACGAAAGGGAGGGTGGGGAGTGATGGAGCTAAGGACACCAGATATCTATGTTGAATGATAGCAATCAGGGGAGTAAGAGAAAAGAATCTGTTAGCTGCAGGACAGGAGAAGTGCTAACTGACTCCACACTTCCTCTTCACAAGCCTTAAGACAGGATGGTGTTGGGGTCAGCAGGGTCATGTGGTGAACAGGGCTTTAGTCCTAGACATCTCATAGCTATTTCATTCTACCCATCCCTCTCTCCTCCATTCTTCCAGTGAAGAGTTGGGCCTGTGGCAGAGATTGGATATCTGTATTGGATGTGGTAGTGGTGTAACCCTTATCTATTTGTGCTTTTGGTAGTGACAGAGAACTGAGGGGATAGTCTGTGTAATCTTCTTCTCTTTAATATTCAACTTCTCTCTATCCCTGACTAATTCCTTGGTCAACCAAACTGCTAGAAAATGCTGTCTGCCCATACTGCCTCCACTTTTTTCACTTACTTCTCAGTCCCTCATCACTTGACTGAAACTTACCTTTCCAAAGTTAATGAGTTTATAACTGCCAGATCCAATCACTTTCTCTCAATCCTCTTCCTCTGACCTCTCTGCAGCATTCATTGCCCTCGCTCCCTTTTGAATGCTCTCTCCTATTTTATGTGACACTTCTCTTTTGTGTGTCCTCCTCTCTGGCTGGTCATTCCTTAGTTTCCTCTAAGCATAGATCACTATCTATGTCTTGGTTACCCTTAAATTGTGGACGTCCAAGGCTCTGTCCTAGGCCTTCTCTACCTCCTTCTTCCTCATCATCTCCCATGGACTAAATTATTATCTCAATGCATATGATTCTAACTTATATATTCAGCCTTCATCTTTCCCTCTGAACTTAATACCCCATCATCAACTGCTGATCAGGTATTTTCAACTCAATATCCTATAGGCTAATCGAATTCAAAATGTCCAAAATAGAACCTATTACTTCCCTCCCTAACCTACTCTCTCTTTAACTTCCCTATTTTTGTTGAGGGCACACACCTCTATACGTGGTCGCCTGGGTTTGCAATCTCCAAGTCATCCTTGTATTTGCTGAATGAGAAGGAGTTTTGGAGACCAGAGAACTCCACACACTCTCCATCAGAAATAAATACAGTGAGACTCATCAAGTAAAATGTCAGATTCAGTAAAAATTTTTTTAAAGCATTTGATTGTATAGGATGTTTTCAAAGATCTTAGTCAGGTTTTAACCTACTGAAGTTTTGTTTGTTATTACAGACATTATCCCTCCTTTTCACTGTTCCTCCCTCCCACTGAACAATAAAAAAGAAATGGAAAACCCTCACAATAAATGTGCATAGTCTAGCAAAAAAAAAAAAATACATATATATATGTGTATACATATATAACATGAAATAGGTTATGCCTATTTATAGGTTGTTCTCAAAGGTGCAATTTTATTAAGACTTAATAGTGAAGCATAGAGAAGGGAGAGATAATGGCTATAAAAACAAATGAATATAATTTAAAAATAAAATCCGTGTATTCCTGGAAAATTGTATGTAAAATATTTTTTCTAAATAAATGTATATTTTGTACCTGCTACAGTAGTTCACTACCTAAAACAATAATGAATTATTCTTCAAAAGATGAATTCTTTTTATATTATGAATAATTTACTAACTACATGTTTTGAAAGCTCATATTTTTGCATATCTTTAAGTGAGACAAATCTATATGCAAAAAGGTTTATTTTTAGTTAAAAATTTATGGCACGCATTGAGGGCTTAATGAAACACCTTTATGTTTTAGAGATTACCTGATAAATACTGTTAAAAAAAAAAAACCTAGAGTGCACACTAGGGTAGTCTCTTCTGGATTGTTTTCTTTTTTATCATAGTATATTTGAAGTTGTTCAGAAAACACTATTATAAACTAAGGCAATCAATACTGGCCAAAAACATCAATACGAATTAGTTTGGTTTTGTAAGATCAAGTATTGCACACAGTAGGCACTCAGCAAACATATGATTTTATATGAGGTCAACTTACTATCTATCATGAAAAGTAAAAATGTGTAAAAGGATAAAATCCAATGTAAATGCAGAGATGTACATTCATCCAACCTATCGTAAGCGAACACCACATAAACTGTTGCATTAAAAAAATGACCGTTTCTGAAGAGGCTGGTCTTATCCCTCAAAGGTAGGTAAATTAACAAAAACAAAAATCTGGGATACAGACTTGAACGGTTTTTGTTTTAAACAAAAAATTAAGTTGAAAGGTGAAGAAATCATAAAAACAGAACACTAAGAATAGGAGACATTCTGAAAACAAACAAAAATGTTCTCCCCTCATGCCCTTCCTTCCATCAAAATGGCTCCTGTGGCTCTTGAGTATGCTAAAACCCCAACATCTGCTCCACGGGGCTCTCTCTTCCTGTCCAGTCCTACTTTTGAACAATGGCATAGAGGATTCTGAGTCAAAGTTAAGTGGGTAAGAAACAGCAGAAAATGGGGAAAAAACCCTCAAGAAACTGTAAGCATCACCACCACCACCACCACCACCACCAACTCACGTTTATAGTACCATTTTCTCATTTATTTAGCAACCATGTCAGAAACTCTGCAGATAAAACTTCAAAATACCCTCAAAAAGGCATACACAAAGGTTCAGAGTGGCTGTGACTAATCCAGGGACAAACTACTATTAAGGTAAAAGAGCACTCTAAGAAGAGGTACTTATTTTTCTGACCCCCACCTTTTTAATGGAAGCATTTCTGGCCAGAATTTATAATAGGTTTTCTTTTTCCCCCAGGCAATTTTTACTCCCTAGTCACTACCCTCAATTTAACCCCTACAGAGAGTTTTCTCTGGGCACAATTTACGGAGAGAGGAGTAGGAAAAAATGAGGCCACGTGCCCTGACAGTCTATCCTTGTCCCAGGCAGTGGAAACGGTACTCTGATTTGGTTTTGGCCTAGGGCAACAGAAGAAAAAGTTCTGGATCTAGTTTAGTTCTGCCTTTTGGGAAATTTGTAACAAATTAGTAATAATCAAAGCCTTAAGATTTGTTCTCATTTTTAGCTTGGAGTTCTCACCTAAGATAAAACCCTAAAATTATATTTATACCTTCTCTTTTATTTTTCTAAAACACTGAAATTTTATATAGAAATATAAAAGAGAAGGTATAAATACAATTTTAAATAACATAAAACTCTCTCCAGTCACAGATAACTCTGTCTGGACTCATTATTCAATGGTTAGTATAACCCTCTTGCAATTTCTGCATTCCAGTGATTCTAAATCCTTGCCCACAGAAGCACAAACTCCATTTCCCAAGACTAACCACCTGTTTCCTCCCCCTCTTTCCCCTGTACCCTATTCCCCAAATGTCACACTCCAGATCTTCCTCTTCCACTGAGCTCTCTGGAATGCCTATTCAATAATTAACAAACTTGTTTTCATCTTAAATATCTACTGTCCTAACTCCTTCCCTCTTCTTCCACTCCTTGAGACCTGGCTCCTTCCTGATGACCCTGTAGTATCCTTGATGACCTTTACACTCTGTGGAGGGGGAATGTGAAGACTCCGTGCTCCCTGCAGCCACTTCAAGACTCCCCCTCTATCACTATCACTTAGCAACCTCTCCTCCTCTGCAATTCAAACTATTCAAATTTATCACCCAATCCAGATGCTGGTCCTGTTATCTATTGACCCCCCTGACATTGTCCAGGCTTCCTCAATGAGTGTAATGCCTGGCTCAGAGTCTTTTCTTCCCAACTCCTCCCCTCACATTAGGTGACTTCTTACTGTTCCTCACCCAGGGTATGCCATCTCTCAGCTGTGCCTTCTGACTGGCTGTTCCCCATGTCTGGAATGCTCTCCATTCTCACCTCTACCTTCTGGCTTCCTTCAAGACTCAACTCAAATCCTTTCTTCTATAAAAGGCCTTTCCCTTATACCTTCCACTGCTAAAGACTTCCTTCTAGCATTACCTACTACATACACTGTATATATCTTGTCTGTACATAATTATTTATGTGTTACCTCACTCATTAGAATGCAGAGGTAAGGACTATGGTTTTGCCTTTCTTTATATCCCTAGAGTTTAGCACAGTACCTGGCACAAAGTAAGCACTTAATAAATTCACTGATTGAAGAGGAATGTATTTTTTAGGAAAGAGAAAAATTACAAGGAGTACTGTAGAAGAAAAACATCATCATCATCCATCTCAGCAAAACCAAACAGCAATGTTTCTTGTCCTGACCATGTGAGGTGTCACCATGGCTTAACCTCTTGCCTTGGCTGTACAACAGGCAGGTACTATTATCTTTTCACCAACCCCAAAGTGAACCTCCCAGCCCCAAATCCTTGAGTGGCTGCTCCCTGCTCTGCTCAAACTCCTGACTCTGAGTTTCTCAGCACCTTAGTTCAAACTCCCAGCTCAGAAGCCTATTCAGGGATGGATTGGGAGCCCTTTAGGGTCTCATTAAAACTCTTGGGCTGAGCGTCTCTGGCTCTCATTCAGACACATGTTCCCAAGGGCACCTGCCTCTTTGGTGACAGTAAACTCAAGAGGTTCTGTTTTGACCCATAAAATCTTCTCATGCCATTTCTTTGGGTTAGATATATGCCACTGGTTTTAAAAAAAAACTTATTTTATATTCAAGAGCACCATCTGTAAATCAAATAAAAACAAATTTTTTCCCCCTCTAATAGTAGGCTTCCAGAAGCACCTGATAACAGAAGTGAGACAATGAATTCATGACATCTGCATCTCACTAAAGGTTCTGGAGTCAAAGAACAGACATATTTTATATTCCCATACCTGCTCTATTCCCTGGACTAGAATAGTTCTAACTGAAATGACATTAATTTTAAATAATAAGATAGTTTTGTGATATTAGGATACAATAATTCATAAAATTAGATTTTTTTTTTAAAAAAATCTTTAAATACTACTGAAAAAAAGTGTTTAGTTGTCTAAATTTCAATAGGAACCTTACCTTAACTAATAAGCCAAACTTGTCAAACATCCAGATATTTTTTCGTGCTACTTCTTCTGAAATACCATTTTCCACCATGGCCATAACAATGAGATTTGCAATCCCAAGAGCAGCCTGATTAACAAAATTTGAATTTCAAAAATCAAAGGCACTTGCACAAAGAACTATTTTATTCTTTTAAATCAAGACCAATATTTTTACCGATTATTGCTGTTGGAAATGACATAGGTTTCCCCTTCAAAAATCTTACAAAAGTCAGTATTCCATGAGATCCTCATGGATACATACATATACTCACCCATTATATGTATAGATGCCAAGAGGTATGTGGCTATCTACACACAGACATAAATATAAATGTGTATATATACACATATATCTGTACTTTTTCCTATTCTGATACCTCCCCATGACATACACGTGACCTTGAAGTAACAGAGATTATGGCAATAGAGTAGAAGATCTAGCAGGTATTGCCTTTGTTGGAAAGGCTTTGAGTATGGGTTGAAGTGATGAACTGTCTCTCTTGTCTGATTATCAGCCTAGCTAAGTTCAGAGACGTTCATCATCAGTTTTGATCAGAGGAGCATGAGCTGTTCAGTCATAACAACTCTCAAAGACTATCAACAAAACCATCTTCTTTTCTATATCTTCTATCCACGTTATGCAATCATGATTTCTATGTAGTCTTACACAATTTTAATATCCTGTCTTTCTTTTCATAGCTAAAAATTTATTAAAAAGAACTCACCTCTCCTGCACCAAGAAACAAGATAGTATGCTCTGAGATTGGTTTACCAAGAACTTTCTGTACAGAAAGAAGACCTGATAGTGCTACAGAGGCTGTCCCTACAAGAAACAAAAATGATTTAACATAGGAGAGTACATTTTAAAAGTGGTTTTTTTTTAAGTAGGAATCAAACCTGAAATGATTTCTACCTTGAATATCATCATTGAAGGTGCAATATTTTTCTCGATATTTTCTCAGGAACCTGAAAGCATTATGATTTCCAAAGTCTTCAAATTGAATAAGAGTGTTCCGGCCATATCTAAAATCAGAGCAAAACCCATACGTAGTTGAACTGGTCATCTTTAAATAGCTTATATTTCAAAATTTTACATTATAGTCTTCTTAACAATTATTTCTGTTGTTGTTCAGTTGTTTCCAATTGTGTTTGACTCTGTGACCCCATTTGAGGTTTTCTTGGCAAAGATACTGGAGTGGTTTGCTATTTCCTTCTCTATCACAACAATTCTTTACTGAACACTTTTGTACTCACAATCTCATTAAAAAAACAAAAAACTAGGCATCATAATGGCCAAGAAGTGTTACTAATTCAAAAAAATCTACTAAAATAGAGTATTTGAAAGAACTTAGAGATAAACTTAAGACACTGTCCCAAAAGCCCTTCCTTGGAAGGACTTACAACCTAATGCTGTATATGATAGGTAAATATGAAAAATAACAGAACACAGAGCAATATGAAATGTAATGTATTAGGTATTACAGTAGTTCTAAGGAAGGAGAGATCAATGTGGGTTGGAGTATTCAGCAAGAGTTTCAAGTAGATCATGAGACTGTAATGGGTAGAATTTAGATAAAGGACAAGTGAGAGCATTTAAGAAGAGCTAAACAAAGGGTAACAAAGACTTAACTCAGGTAAAGTTAATTGAAGTCAAAGAATGTTAAGGTAGAGAGGAGTTTAGAGATCATTTAGATTTAGTATGCCACTCTCTATGTTCAATGTAGAGGGCATAAGAAAGTATAGCAGTCAGTCCTAGCCCTCCAATATGGTTTTGTTATTTTAATTCAAATTTCATATACTTTAAAGACAGGTTTTGAATCATTCTTCAAGTTATCTACTTTTAAATAAGGATGTCTAAATCTTTCAAGAAAAGTATGATTATAACATTTTAAATTATTTTCATTGCTTTCAGTTAAATTAGCCTCACATTTTCTATACTGAAGTTACAGAATCAGCATGTTGTAGCAGGCCTAGAGCACTGCAGCCAGGAAGACCTAGTGCTACTTCAAGTGCTGTTTTTGAAACCTTTCACTGCTCCCCACAATATTTTAATACTCTATGTTGAAAATGAGATGCCAACATGCATCAATAAAGGAGATTTCTACCCTGGGAGTTAATCTATACCAACAAAACCATAGATGAGACCAAAAGAAATGGCACAGAAACAAAAATATATCAGTAGATATAATAACTGCTTAAATAATAAGTATATTAGTATAATAGGAAGTTCAAACTAAAAATGCAAGATGGTAATATCTTGAGATCAAAATTTCAAAAACACTAGCATATGGTAAGATATCAGCTTGAGATAAATACAAAAGAAAATGATCTAGGGATTACAGATGTACACAAGCTACATAACAAAATTTAATACTGGGATTATGTTAATAAAATAATGAATCAAGGGCCCTAATGGGAATAGATCTATAGAAAATCAAAAAAATAAAGGAATGGAATTTAGCCCCTATGACAAAAGGTTAAAAGGAGTTGAGGTTGTTTGACCTGAAGAACAAGAGTTACTCGATAAACTGTATTCAAGTAGAAGAATATCTGAGAATGTTGTGTGGTTGTTCCCCAAATTCCTGGAGGACAACAGGACATGGGACTTGAAAGAAATTTCAGTTACAATTTTCTCAGCTCTCAGGGTGCTAAACCACTGTAATGAGCAGCCAAGGGTAATGAGAGCACCTCACGTTCATTATTTAAGAAGAAAATAAATATTTACTAGCTCCTGATACACAGAGTTGGTAAACTGGCAGTTGTTCCAATTTTTTCCAGATAGGAAAGTTTCTAATTTTTTAGGAGAAAGCAGGATTTGCAAATCGAAGCAACAAATAGATCAAACTCAACAGGCAAGGGTTAAGCATAGTGCAGAGAAAATTACATATACCTCACTTATCAGTAGAACTAATCAAGAAACAAAAAGAACTGACATGACCTTTTAAAATGTAATCTCTTCCTACCTTTCTGGATCAGAAACTGAGAATTTTTCTTTAAAAACAAACACCTACACCCAGACTCCATCGTTGGTTAATGGAAAGAATCCTGAACTTGGAACCTGGAGATCTGTGTTCAAATTCTGGCGCCTATGTGTACTATGTGACACGGGGCAGGTCACTTAATAGCTCTGAGCTTCCATTATAATCTCTGAAAAAATGGATGATACTTTCCCTATTTACCTCTCGAGTTCTTGTGAGCAAAGTGCTTTGTAAACCTTAAAGTGCTATACAAATGAGGTATAATTTCATAATGAGGCAATGAGGTGATACAATGCATACAGCTAGGGGCAACTAGGTGTCACAGTGCATAAAGCTCTGGCCTTGGAGTCAGGAGGACATGAGTTCAGATTCGGCCTCAGACACTTGATACTTACTAGCTGTGTGACCCTGGGCAAGTCACTTAACCCTGATTGCCTCACCAAAAACAAAACAAAACAAAACAAACAAACAAACGAAACCAATGCATAGAGCTCTGGACTTGGGAAGTCAGGAAGACCTGAGTTTAAATCCCACCTCAGACACTTATTGCTATTTTTAACACAGAAATTTAAATTTAACTTGTAATTGGAACTCCCTCTCATGCAAACTAGTAATTTTCTTTAATACTGTGATATACTTGTAATTTCATTAAATACCTGTCAGTAATGGCTTCCATAAATTCATCAATCAGGTCGTCATAACGCTGGGAGCGATCTCTTTTCTGATATAAGCCCATATAAAATGGATCTTTTAAGAGTGACTATAAAAGAAAACAAACAGTATAAAAACAAATAACCTTATTTACATAATTTCTATGTAAAAATGTAGCAATAAATGAATTAACAAGAAGCTACGGTCTTGCTATTTTTCCTAAAACCCCTTTAGTAGCTTTAGACTTCACTTTATCACACCAGATATAACATGTTTAGTTTTGGCCACAAACCTGCTGCTAAACCAAATTCAATCAATAATTCAGAGCCAAAAATATATAACGCCTAAAAAATTTCTGCCTTTCTTATTCATCATTTAGAAAAAAATACAAGAGAAATAATTTTCATAACAAAGAACTGGAAGACAAATCAGAGGGTGGAAAATGTTAAACTCACTGTATTGTCAGTTCCCACGTCAATACACACAGGAAGGCACTTATCTGGTCGTATTCCAGCACAAGCTGTATATAAACAAAGCTTTCCTACTGGAATTCCCATTCCATAGACACCCAGATCTCCAAGACCCAATATTCTCTCTCCGTCAGTTACCACAACAGCCTTAATTACAAAAAGATACACATTAAAAGTTAAATCAAAATATTAGAGGTTAAAATGGTATTTTTACAGGATTTACTTTTTATTGTACTTTTAACTATAACTTTATAATTCAAATTATTTACCTTAAAAACTTTAAAAGAAAATAACCTAAATACACTTGACATTCTTGAACTACTCCTTGATAAAAGCATGTTAAAAAGGTAATGAATTAAAACTAATTTCCATCTGCTAAAGGTTCTGGCTTAAGTACAAGTTTTCTCCCTGGTAAGCCTTGAATTTAAACATAAAGGCAAAACAACGTGGTAAAGGAAAAAAAGCCTCACATGTGTCAAATCACTATACTTATAGAAGGAATACAAAAGAAACTGTCACATAAACAACACATGCATGAAGTGGATTCCTAAAATATTATAATAGATGAAAATGGTTCTTTAGCTAAGGATAAATCTAAAAGACTTAGATAGAACTGTAAGTTTCATTCTCTAAGTATTTATCCCTTCAGTTAGAACTAATAAAGTTCTTTCCAAAATAATTTTTTTTTTTTGCTAGGCAATGGGGTTAAGTGACTTGTCCAGGGTCACACAGCTGATAAGTGTCAAGTGCCTGAGGCCGGATTTGAACTCCAGGGCTGGTGCTCTATCTACTGTGCCACCTAACTGCCCTGAAAATAACTCTTTTAGTGAGGTATTCAAGCATAGAAATGTAAAAACAAAAGCACCTACAAGTAAAGGTGCTAAAATCGTATTTGATGAAAGAAAAAAAGAGAGGCAACTTAATACAATGGAAACGGTAATGGATTTGGAATCCAAAGATTTGAGTTTAAAATTCTAGCTCTATCTCTATAAACTACTCTATAAACTCTATGTCTATAAATTTTAAAATGGGGATAATAATACTACTACATGCCTCATGCCGTTGTTGTAAAAACGTGGAGGAAAATGTATGCAAAATGCTGTTGTTCAAACAGGAAATGGATCTAACTTAGGGCTTTTAAAAAAATTAGAAAATCTAGCAAGTAACCTTACATGTACAATAAAATCATGAACCCCCAAATAAAACTTTCTGGTATTTTAAATACAAAGAGACTAAAGTCTAAAAGAAGCTGAGGGCAGGCAGAAGTCAGCACTGTCGCCCTCCTCTCTTTCTCTGAATCAGCTGAACTTCTCATCATTGATTCCTAAAGAGAAAGGCTACCCCTTACATTTGTACAATACCATGATATCCTCATTAAAAAAGCACTGTGACATAGAAGTGCAAAATAAACTATGGCAACAATGAAAAATGTTGGTGTCTATGTACACAGGTAACTTAAAAGGAAAGACAACATTGTGAAAGGGAGAGTTGTGCTATTAGTACCTTAACATCATTTTCTGGCCAGTTATCCACAATTGATCTAATATGGCCTCTGTCTGAGATTGAAATAAATAATCCCCTGCAACAGAACAAAAACACTTTTGCACTTTACAATAGTTTGCTTTCTTTTGTGTTATGAAGTCCCTCCCTCCCAACTATTAGTGAGTTAGACTACTTCGCGTAGTTTGTTGAGAAAAGTCGAGCCATTGCATAGTTCCAAATTGATCTAATGCCACACTGATAAAAACTGCTCACTGCACAGCTGTCAGGGGACATTATTATATTTAAATGCTGTCCCTGTTTTATGTAGGATAAGGCTACCATATTCAAGCTAAAAACTATCAAAATGATATAAAAGTCAATCATGAATATGAGAAAGTATGAAACTATAAAAACTTCTATGAAGTAAATCAATATAAAAACTTCATTAAAGCTTAAAAGAGGAGCAGGCAGAGAGAGAAGATAATATATAAAAAGCCTTCACAGAATATATATATTTTATAGGAGATCATGGTTTAAAGTGCAAAGTCATATGAAATAGAATACTCTTATCCAGAATAAAAGGAAATTTAATTATGTGGAAAAAATTCCTCCCTCTCCCACCAAACTGGATTTTAGAGGATACAGTCAAATAGAAACCAAATAACTGGAATCCACTTTTGCTATGATTTCCAATCTTGTGCCAACTCATCCTGACACTTAATCTCTATGATGCTGTTCCAACTCTGAATCTAACCTGGACCAAACAATCATTTGCCAACCAACAAATATCTACTGAACATCTAATATGGCAAAAAGCACTGTGCTAGGTATAGGAGAGGATAAAAATACATAAGTCATGGTACTACCTGCAAAGCTTAAAATTTACCTGAAGCAGTAAGACATGACAAGATAATGAATATAAAGCATGAGTGGCATAGACAAAAAGTGCCACAGTATCTTGGAGTTAGAAAGGATTTTAAAGATCGTCTAGTCCAACTCAAATCTGATGGGGAAAATTTTCAACAACTTCCAAAACAAGGAAGGCAGAACGATTTACCTGAGGTAATCCATTCCCCTACTGGACAGCTATAGTTGTTGGGAGGTTTTCTTTAATTCTCTCCCTTTGCCAGTTGGTACCCCATCATTTAGATATACCGTTTCCTAAGTTCTTTCCCCAGATCTCAGGATTCCCCCCTTTTCCCTGCCTAAATCCCCGGATTCAGGTTGAGATTGGGAATAAGCTGCTCTCTTCCTTTCCGTATAATTTAATGAAAAATTTGGACTTCTGGTTTGTATGGTTTTGCTTGGTAAAGAGGGCTGTCATGAGAGACACAATGTGGTTGTTCAGATATTTTCAAACTATCTTGGAAAAGGTTCATCTCCCTTAATAAGGTATGACTCTTGAGCCCACAAAAAGAGATGTCCTGGAGTAGGTTCAGATTCAGTCATCTCCACACATATAGGACTCTATAACCACACACATAAATACACATAGGCCTGGCCTAGGTCTTTAATGTAGATGAAGAATTGAAAGGCAGGTTAACCTGGAGGTACTCCTTTCAGGGTAGGTGTAGGCACAGAGGAGTCATCAGCATCTGGATCATTAGTCCTCCCAATCACTCTCGTTTTTTTTTTTCTTCTTCTAGGATCAGAGGCCCTGATTTTCCTTTTAGCAGAAGAGAAGCTGAATGCCTGCCCCTCAGACCCACTTTCATGCACCAAAGATACTCCTTCCTTTGCCCTCTCACATATAATCCTGTCTCAGGGCCTGCAGAGGCTCCTCTATAGCGAGGAAGCCACATAGAGGACCCCTCAGAATACATTTCCCCACCCTTCACACACACAAATATCCCCCTCCCCCACATACACACATCCTTCTATTTCTCTAGCTTTCAGGTCCCTTACCCCATCCTCTCACACACACCTGTCAGAGAAGAGACAGATAATGAAAGCTAGAGAAGTCTTCAGGAAGAATAGGCTAAGTTTGGGATTGAAGCTTTGAAGTCAGCTAGGTAGAGAGGTGTGAGAAGGGTATTTCAAGTATGAGAAAGAAAATGAGCAGCCAGAGAGAAAATAATGATCAAGGGATGGTTTGGGGATAATAAGGTCACCAGTCTGGATGAAGTAAAAAATCCATGTAAAAGTAGGAAGACAAGCTAAAACAGTAGGTATGGGATGAGTTATGGAGAGCAGTAAAAGGGAATGACATAATCAAGTGGTCTTTTCAGAAGGACAATGGGTGGTAGTGCGTAGGATGGACTAGAAGGAGGAGAGGCTAATGGGAAGAGCAGCAATTAGGAGGTTACATTTCATTATATCTAGCTTCACATCTGAGAGAGAGAGAGAGAGAGAGAGAGAGAGAGAGAGAGAGAGATGGAGGGAGAAAGAGAGAGGGAGACAGAGAGCAGTGTGAAAGATTTTTGTTTAGCTCTGAAAGCATTAGGACATAATGAAATGATAAGAGAAAGAAGTTAACTGAACTTGGTAATACATGAATTTGTGTGTGCTCAAGGTACTTAGAACTAGAAAAACCACTATCTAGTTACCTAAATGGAAAAAATGTAGCTTTATCATTTTACCTTATGAAAGGGGAAAAATGGACAGAATAATATAAAGTTAAAAAAGAACTGAGGAAAGTCTCTTAAATTAGTCAGAAAGTACTCATGGCCAGATTGTCAAGTATAGTTTTAGTGAAAAGTAGACTGTATCTCTACCAGAATTCAGAAGAAAGTTCCCAAAGAGGCACCCTAGTGTAGTCAAAAGAACAAAAGAGTGAGAATCAAAAGAATTCTGTTTTCATCCTGACTCCAACACTAAATTTCTCTGAACCTAAATTTCCTCATCTGTAAAATAGCAATTAAAATACAATTTACTTACAAAGTGCTTTTCAAACTGCAAGGAATTATATAATTGTTAGTTATTATTACTTGGTATTGTGCTTCTGTTTTTTTGAGCACGAAACAGATGAAATTCATATAATATTTTAGGGGCAACAGGAATATAGCAATAATAATTTCTATCGAAAAAGAAGTCTGCATGTCGTTTCTCCTATCACTTTCACTTAAGCTGTTGTAATACAGAAAATGGATGGAAGACACGAGGAATAAGAGCTATGTCAACATACAAGAAGGAACTGCAGATTCAGTAAAGTATAATATAATGTCTTTTCTATAAACCATGATCATAATAATTTCTAAATATAAATTAGAATTAGTCTTACTTTGGTCTCCGAAAGATGTGTCCGTATTGTGAACAGGCGAGACCCACTGTTGGGGTATATACTATTGGCATTAATCTTTCAATATCATCTTGAAGAATCCTATAAAATAACTTTTCATTTCTTTCTTGAACTCCCATTATGTAGATATATCTGAAAACAAGCATGGTAAATAAATAGGGTTAGAGATAATTTACTGCTCACACTAACATATTAATCTTCCAAAAATATACATGAATATAGTTCTACATATTACTTGGTTAATACTATGGAAAGCATTACTTTTTAAAGCAATATGATCATAAAAATTGTTTCTGACTATATATTCAGAAAAATAAAGTAAAATTTTTGTTCAATTCTAGGAACTAATATTAACCAATAAAAGTATAATCTACTTACATACTTAAATACAGAACAAAGCAAATTATGAAAGAGAACTGAAATATTTATAGATTCTGGAAAAGCAAACAATACATAAAATAGAATTGACTAAAAATAGATTTACTACAAAACTTTTCCTATAGCTTCCTTTGATTAGTTTTGGACAACAGAAAGTAGAGAAGGTAGTATACAAAACCAAAGTAATATTGCACAATACTTCTTAAGAGTAGATTAAATCTGGTCACACACCTAGTAAGTGCCAGAGATGGGATCTGAACCCAAGCCTTTCCTAACTAAATCTATTACTCTTTCCTTTACACCATACCATGAATGCTGAAGCAAATAAAGTGTAGCCAGAATAGGGAAGCTAATTTGATAAGTGGCTTGAAATCGATGTCATGTAAGAAAAAAATTTAGGAAACAGATACATGAAATACAGAACGATGACTTGGAGGAGGACATGGCAACTACTTTCAAACATATTAAGGGCAATCACATGGAAGGGGGATTATACTTATTTTTGTAGCTTTAGAGGACAGAACAGCAGAACTAGAATAAATGGAAGCAGATTTTGACCCATTAAAAGAAAGAATTTTCAAATAATCACCTAGATACAAAGAGATACTGTAGAGGAAATTCTTGCACTGGGTGGGAAGTCAGACTAGATGACCTATAGGTCAATCGAGGAATTAGAATTTTTTCTAATTCTAGTATTCTATAATTCTACTGAGCCTACTATGAGTCTCAAAACCTTTTCCCACAATAATTTACAATGATAAATAAAAGTGAAATAAGGTTATTTAAATAACGGAAAGAAAACAAATTTTAGTAAAAAAGTCAAAGCATTGGTTATACCACAATATATACCACAATAAAATGAGTCTAAATCTTACAAATTGGAACCAACCCCGCCCGCAAAATTAACAAAATAGAAGTTTCTGACAAACTCTTACTTTTCCAAAGGATCACTTATTCTTTTTATGTTTCTATGGAATCGTAAAGCTTGAATATCCTGTGTCTCTATTTTAGGAGGTAGAAGTCCTTGAAGTCCAAGCATCTGTCGTTCTCGCAATGTAAATGCCATTCCCTAAAGGAGGAAATGGCAAAATATTCTTTATAAAAAAATTGATCCACATTCATAAGCAAATTTCAGAATTATTAATTATTTGGCTTTGCATTATCTAAATCCCTTTTCTCTATTCATCTCTACTTCTTGGCTTTTTTCCAATCCCAGCTAAAATCTCACCTCCTACGGGAAGCCTTTCCTGTTCTCCTTAATTCTAGTGTCTTCCCTCTGTTTATTTCCTAGCTATCCTGTATAAAGCTTGTTTGCATGTGGACTCCTCCACTAGACTGCAGGCTCCTCAAGGATAGGGATTGGTGTTTGCCCTTCTTTGTTTCCTCAGCACTTAGCACAATGTCTTGCACATAGCAGGCTCTTAATATATGTTTATTGACTGACTATCCTTTTGCTTCTCTTTTCCCTCATTATTATTAGTACATTATGGGTGAGGAGCTGAAACTCAAACACAGCCAATTTTACTAGCACCGATTAGCTATGGTAAAAGGCTGGGTGGCTAAAACTAAGTTTTAGGGAATATCTATGGATTTCACTTATAAATGCCTTTTCCTATTACTATTACCTTAAATAAAAGTTGGGATTGGGTACTTTCACTATATATTTACCATGAGGATTCAAGTAACATATCAAATATTACATTTGTGACCTAATCTAATTGATTAATAAACACAATTTTATATAATTGTCATATATAACATACAGTGATTAACACAAAATCTAGGTCTTGGTAGATTACCAGTAAAAATTTCCACCTATTGCTAATTAGTAAAGTTAGTGAATTTCATTAAAACCTGCTAGGCAGCTAATTTCTTTCTAGAAAATACAAGCAGAAATTAAGTCCTACTAGTCTATCATGAGATGCTCTATAACTAAAATAAATCTTTATCTTATGAGCTTCAAAGGTTGAGATAGTTTCATGACTTTTAACATACTGACTTTAACCTTGCCTCTCTCCCCTCAAAAAGTACCCCCCCCTTTTCTCTTTTACCCCCAAAATGACTTGAGAGATGGCCACTTGTCAAGTATGCTGTGGAGGGGATTGCTATGCAGGTATGGATTAGATTAAATGTCTACTGAGGTCCTGTCCAACCATGAGAATCTATGAAGCCAGTAATAAAAAATAAATTAGGTTTTCATGTCAGGATAAAGTGAGGGCTGTCTCCGGATAACTGGCATACAATTAGAAAGTCACATATTTTTAGATATGTCACAAGACAAAATAACTAGCGTGAATTATTTTGTCTTTATCTCCACTTAAGCTATGATAAAATGCCAATTTGGAATGAATTTTTGAATGCTCTTTGCAAATATCTGAATGTCAATTTCCTAATATAAAAATTTCACTGATATTTATGGACAATATTTGTAACATATGACAGAAGATTAGACCTACAGTATACTTTACTATGAAATTTGATTTAAAATTTTATTACTAAAATAAGTTGCTACTAATTCAATTAGCTAAAATTTTATTTGGCAAAAAGCTGTAAAGTTCACAAAAACACATCAGTTGGGAATAGGGTTCTTTTCAATTTCAAAGTAATTGCTTTTAGAATAGAAATGAGAAAAGAGTTAATAAGAGAAGCTCCTCTACTTAGACCCACCCTCCTCTATTTGTTGAGAAAAAACCCTACTTTAACTATCTATCAAGTGACAGTAATATCCACCTTGGGCTTTGTTTCAAGTTAGAAATCGGTAAATAAAAGGGATACTTCATTAAATTCATTTCCCTCACTGCCCTCTAAGAAAAATTCTGAAAGTAATGCTACAGATGGGCTTACCTCCACAAGCTCTAGCTACCTTATAAATTAAGTGTTTCAATGCTGAGTCAGAATCCAGAAAGCTACAAGAAGCTGGGTTTTCTAATTAAGAGTTATACGTCCTTCCAGAGTGTTATTAATAATTTTTCCTAGTGAAGGGTATTAACTACCTAACTATAAATGATCTGTCCCTTAGTTCAACCCAATGTAGATTCACAATACCTCACTTCTATCGGAAACAGAACCCCTGCCAGAAAATTCTATCATTAAAAATGCTGTCAGAATCCCAAAGGACTTATGATGAAACATGCTATCCACCTCCAGAGAAAGAAGTGATGATGTCTGGAAACAGACTGAATCATAATATTATTTTCTCTTTCTTTTTGTTCAAGTCTTCTTGCACAAAATGACTGATATGGAAGTGTTTTACATGATTGCACATATATAACCTTTATCAGCCTGCTTACTGTCTCAAAGCGAGGGAAAGGAGGGAAGGAGGGATAAAATTTGGAACTCAAAACAATAAAAAAAACCCCACAAATTGTTTTTATATGTAATTTGGAAAAAATAAAAAATAAAATACTATTTTAAAATGTTGTCAGGGTCATCTCCGAAGCAAATTCCACAGAATAACAAAACTTTCAAAACTCAAAAAGTTCATTTAATATATTTATTTGATAACTTGGTTGCATTATTTATTTGATGGTAGCAAAATATTATGTTAAACTAATATATAAGAAGTGAGAAAAACAGTAGTATTAATGTTACTAACTTTGTTTGTTCTTGGATTCAACATTAATGGCTTGCCTTTTTCTCTGGTATGCACACTTCGACATGCCAATGTACAAGGAGAGGCAACTACTCTTAATCTGGAGAACATCATTTCTTTCACCTGGAAAAAACAATGGAAAAAAAATCAGGATGAAAACATACTGTAGGGTCAAATATACATCAAGTTAAGTTTTAGTTTTCAAAAGCATATTCAAAAAGCTTTGTTTAATGCATATACAAAATTCATTTTTCAATTTCTTGCAAAGAGCTTTGTGATCTGAAAAAGGAAGTAAAAGAACAGAAGAAAGAGTAGAAGACAAAACAGGAGAAGGAGAACAAGAAGATGAGAGAAGCGAACAGCAGAAGATGAAACAGTAAGGGAAAATTTTTTTTGGTGCCATCAGCAAAGATCATATAAAGGCATACCCTGATATATGGTGTTACTTGTAGGGCTGGCAGAAGCTTTAACACCGCCAGGGCAGGCATTCTGCCAAATCTGTTTTCATAGGAACCATTACTACCATTATCTAAGTAGTGGCAAGTATCACCAAAAGAAGGGGAGAGGAGAGGTTCAAATCCATTGCCAGTTCCATAGATCACTTAAATATTAATGGTAAAAGATGTAGAGAGGGGGACAGGTAGTATTATCTAGAGATGCACAGGGAACTACAAAAAGGTTGAAATAAACCAGGTGGGGAACTTAACTTGGGATACCCTAAGGGTGGGTTAGAGAAGTATGTAACTTGAGAAAATCTAAAATTTCACACACATCCATAACGATAAAATGAATTTATTTAGAACTTCACAAAGCAGGCAACATGGTGTTTGTGGATAGAGAGCTGGCTTTTAAACCAGAAAGACCTGGATTCAAAGTTCTGCCTCTGACACATACTGGCAATATAATATTTAGAAATCTCCAACTTAACATGTCCAAAACAGAACTCATTTTTTCCCCCAAACTCTTTTTTTTTTTTTTGGCTAGGCAATGGGATTAAGTGACTTGCCCAGGGTCACACAGCTAGTAAGTGTTATGTGTCTGAGGCCAAATTTGAACTCAGGTCCTCCTGACTCCAGGGCCGCTGCTCTATCTACTGAGTCAACTAGCTGCCCCCAAACTCTCCTTTCTTCCAAACTTATCATATTACTCTTAAAGCCTCACCCATTCTTAGCCACTTAGGCCAACAACTTCAGTATCTATCATCCTCAATTCCTCATTCTCACTCCATATATAAAATCTACAGCCAAATTTTGTCACTTTCATCTTCACAACATTTCCCCTATTGGCACCTGCTCTCCACTCACATAGCCACCACCCTAGTTCACAGGATCTCTGATTGGTCTCCTTCCTTCAAAAGTCTCTTCCCACTACACTTTATCTTCTACTCAGCTGCCAAAGTGATTTTTTTCTAAAACACAGGCTTTCTAAAACATATCACTGGGGAAAAAAATCTTTGCAACAAGTTTCTCTCTTAAGGGTCTCATTTCTAAGAAATATAAGGAACTGACTCAACCTTGTAAGTCTAAGAGTCATTATTACCCAACAGATAAATTTGGTCAAAGCATATGACCATTTTTTTTTTTTTTTGCTAAAGCCTTGGCAATATATTATTAATTTAAAGTGGACAGTTCAACATTTAACAAGTTACATAAAAACATAAGCTACATTATTACCATGTATAACTCTAGAATTGTAATACAAATCTGCATTGATTTCAAATGTATACATTCATATAAAATGTAATAGATTTATCACTCATGAGTATTAATATTAACTTAACACTGAAATTTTTGTGTGGTATAAGCACAATAACTGACATTTATATAGTGCTTATTTATAGTGTACTATGTGGTCCACAGACATTATATTTGATTAACATAATCCCGTGGGGGGTAGGTAAATAAATAATTGCTTCCTTTTCATAAATGAGAAAACTGAGCTTCAAATAACTTAAGGGAATTGCCCAAGATCACACATGTAGTATGTATAGGATGTGGGATGTAAATTCCCATCTTCTTGATTGTAAGACCAATACCCAATCCATTATAGTGCATTATCCCTCACTTTATCTGAAAGAGTTCTGGACTTTAAATATTATCTATTTAGTAATTATGTACCCCTGGATAAGTCATGCATCCTCTCTGAACCTCATTTTCCTCATCTATAAAATGAATTTAATAATAATAACACCTGACATAATCAATGTGAGAATTACATGATAAAATGAGATAGTTCATGAAAACACATGTCTTATATGAATGGCAGCAGCAGCAGCAGTAATTGATTTTCCTGAAATCCTTAGTTAATTCCTTTTGTGTCACTGGGCAAGTTTAATTCTGAGCAGAAGACAATTCATAACAGATCAGGGTAATAGAAACCCAGTGAATGACTGATTTATTGATTCCATGAAGGGCTCTAAAGATGAATGTGCTGTAGTAAAAAGTACAGGGAACTTGAGGTTCCATTTCAAATCCCAGTTCCATTACCACCTGCGTGATTTTGAGAAAATCAACTGTTTGGAAATTTGTTTCTTCAACAATAAGATGAAAGGGAGAAGATTCAACTATATTATCTCTGTGGCCCCTCCAACTTTGTAGATCTAAGATCCTCTGATTTCATAATCCCTTGACTTAATAAACAGAGTGAAGCCAAGATAAACAGAACACTGATTGTTAAGATGAAACACGGAATATTAATATGCAATACAGACAGGAAATATGCAGTAATAGCATTGAAAAGCAGAAAACCCCTAAAAGAAAATAATATGTTAATAACGTGATTAAAATGACCATCCATTTTAACTCAGACATCTCACTGGTAGGCACATAGCCCAACAACATCAAAGATAGAAAGAAAAATACCATATATGCAAAATCATTGAAGCAGCACTTTTTAAAGTAGTACTGAAGAGCAAACAAAGTAGATGTTTTTTGATTGGGGAGTGACAAAATACACTGTGGTACACCAATACAATTGGATATTGTTATAAAAAGATACATGGAAATATTTACATGAACTAATACAAACTTAAGTACACAGAACTCGGTTAAAAAATTTTAAAATGACAAAAAATACAATGGAAATGGAAAGAACAACAACATTTGATTAGTAATAACTAAACTTGGCTCCAAAGAAGAAACGTGCTATCCTCCATCATTTGCAAAGGAAGAGGCCTATGGATATAGAACATTGGATTTACTGATTGATTTGACTGATAAATTACTTTTATGCAACAGATTACATGACAGTTGCATGACTGTGGGACTTCTTTCATTTATGGGTAGAATTAGATGGTTGATGGGTATACTATTAAGTCTATACATTTATAATTAAGTTCTTTGGGAAGAGAAGGCACTGAATTCGACAATGAAATATAAATATATATGTGTATGTACATGTACATATATGCGTGAGTGTGTGTGTGTATATATAATTTTGTTTTTAAAACATGCTTGCTCATACAATTAATCTGTCCTGCTTTAACTACCCCTTGCTCATAACTGATGCTGGGGGAAATGACTAAACATTGCATTCCTGATACATACTTGTTTTCTCCCTATACCGGTGACAAAATCATCATAGCCTTAGGCATTTTTTTTGCTACTAACAGAGATGAGACAACACTGAGGACTATGAGCTTCTGCCCCTCACCTACTCTCAGCACTCCTTTGTCTCAGAGTATTGCCAATTCCAGCTTTTGTTGACCATCAATGAAGGTTTCATATTCTTTTGTATAAAGATCTTGTTCATTTCCCTGTTATGTCCAGTATTTGTCTCTGCTTGCCAAAAGCTGACAGTTATACCTCTTTGTTCTGTGGGAGGTCTATTTTCTTTGCACTAAGGTGCAAGACATAAAAAACAGCATTCTGTTTATTATTTCCTTTGAACACTGTTCTTTTTTCTTTATGACAAGCATAAAAAGAACTATGAAGGAACCATCCCCAAAGGTAACATACCTTACCTCAGTGAGCCAATATGTAGAGAATCAGGTCTCAAGTAAACAGCTCAATAACATGGAGGAAATGTTAAATACAAATGATATGAAATCTGGAAATTTGATTTTTATTCAAATTTTTGTGCAATGACACATTGAATGAAAACCTAAGAAATACATTGGGGACTTTCTTAATAAATAACAGACTTTTGTAAGGGGGACATACAACCATTTTTTAAAGGAAGAAATCCAAGTTATCAACAATCATATTAAAATGCTCTAAAAATCAATAACTGGAGAAATGCATGTTAAAGCAATTTTGATATTCCACTTCACACCTATCAGATAGGCAAAGCAAAAGAAAAAAATTGCAAATATTGGAGGAGCTATGGGAAGACAGGTACACTAGTTGTTGGAACTTTTAATTGGTCCAGCTATTCTGGAGAGCCATTTGGAACAATGCCCCTGTCTGTCCACCTTAGCTTAATGTGCTCCAATTTTCCCTATTACCTCCAGGATAAAATATGGTCTTCTGTTTGGAATTTAAAGCCCCTTCCTCCCTTTGCAGTCTTTTTACAATGTACTCTCCTCCATGTACCCTACAATCCAACCACATTGGCCTATTTGATATTCTTCAAACAAGATGCTCCATCTCCCATCTCCATGCCTTTACACTGGCTGTCCTCTTAATTTCTTTGTGTTCCTTCAAGACTCAGTATTAATCCTAACTCCTGCAGGCCTTTCCCATCTCTCTAAACTGGTACTGATTTCCTCTCTGAGATTATCTTCCATCTTCTCTGTATTTATCTATTTACATGTTGTCTCTCTCCCTAGAAAGTAAGCCCTTAGGATCAGGTACTCTTTTAGTCGTGAAATCAGAGGTACAATAACTAACCTTACGCAGAACTTAATGTGGATGTCACTCACAGATAAGATCTATACTGATGTTTATTCAAGAATTAAATGCTGATTATAAATGTAGACTATTTCTATGCTGGGTCATTCTAGTTAAACCTATTACTTATTTCAAATAATGCAAAATCATGTACTTAAATTCCATTATCTTTACCAACTTTTATATTCCTACTGTAATTGTTAAATATGTCATTCTTTTAAGACCTAAACATTATCTATGAAAGGTTTTTTTTTTTAAAAAGCCAGGTCTCCCCATCTCTCCCAGGTTGAAAGTGCAGGGGCTGTTCACTGACCTAATCTCACTATTGAATGGCAGGGAAGCTTTAAACAGCTCATTCTTGACCTGGGCCAATTCATCCCTCCTCAGACAAGCCTATTAGGTGACTCTAGGCAACTCACTTAACCTCTCAGTGTTCATCTCTCTAAGGTGCAGAGAAGGTGCTGACTTGCATTGGCAGAGGGAGTTTCTTTTTTTGGGAGATCCTAATCTCAATGAAATCACAGGTCTAGTCCCTATCCTTTAAGGCAATTTAATTTCAGGGGCACAGTTTATTTATAAAAACCAATGTGGCATGCACTAAAGTATAGTATGTATAGTATAATTTTAATTCTAGTAAGAAATTTAAAAATTTCTGTACTATATACATTTCATTGTTTGGCCAAATTACAATAAATTATCAGTATACAGATTCTTGCTTTTATAATGTTAATTCTTAATTGCCTCCTTTATAGGTTAGTGTAGCTAACTTAGGGTGTATTTTTATAGTAAGATTTTAATCTCAGACTGGCTACTCCTCCCTATTCCTAGAATACTTCTGGAATACAGCCTTTACTGCACGCTCAAAATATAGAAATTAATTGCTAAACAACACCAAACAAAATTAGAAAAGTAAACTGGTAATATATTCCAAATCCAAGCACAATTTTTGGATTATCCAGTTTTATAGTATCTCTATCTTCTGTGTAGGAAAATGAAATGGACTATGTAATGAAAATACTGATACTGAAATCTCAAATTTGTCTCAAACGAGAATTTTGATTTTTCCATAATATAATTAAAAACAGAACCTCCAGCAACAGTGACAATGTAGAACACTGCAAGAATGCTGCATCCTTCCATAAAATATTTCACAATTTTTATCACAGTTTTGCCTGGATACCACCTGATCACACAAATATTAAATGATGCCAATTTTAAAACCAGAATCTTGCTTAACCAGGGAATTTTTCATGCTAATGTATTTTTTTTTAAAAATCTCATCAGTTTGATAATAGCAAAATTAAAGCCCTTTCACATATACTGCCTCATAAGGTACTCACAATAATCCTATAAAGAAGGTAGGACATGTGTGAGGACCAAAGGAGATAATACAGATTATGTACTCAGCATACTTTAAATTTAAAGCATTATGTAAATGTAATTTACATGTACTTTACAGATGAGGAAACTAAGGCTCAGAGAAGTCAACAATCACTTATTAATTGCCAGGCACTGGTAATACAAAAACAAGCAAAAAGAAAATCCCTGACTTCAAGGAGCTTTCTTTCATTCTAATGGGGAAACACAACACTCAATAAAAAGAAGCTGAAAAGTTGGGGAAGAGAGGAGGCATAGCGGAGAAAGAAATCTAGAGTTTTAAGAATGGACCTGGGAGAGGAAGGAAGAAATGAATTGACCTGGCTACTTTCTTGAAATAGGGATTCTGAGAGGAACTGACTAATCAGAGAAAAGGGCTTCAGGGAAAGAAAGGTTAAATAACTTATGAAAAGGCAAATAAGTGACTAAATAAAAGCTAAAACTCAGGTCCTTCTGATCTCTAGTTTGGATGTATATATGTATTTATGTATCTATTCAGTGTTTTGGATGTTAAGCTTCAAGTCTTTCACTCTCATCAAGATGTTTCTTGATCTTTCGTTACTTTCTACCAGAGTGGTATCATCTGCATGTTTGAGATGGTTAATATTTCTCCCAGCAATCTTAATTCCGGCTTTTGATTTGTCTAGCCTGGCATTTCACATGATGTACTCAGCATATAAGTTGAATAAATAAGGTGTTATACAGCCTTGTTGCACTCCTTTTCCCATCTTAAACCAATCAGTTGTTCCACGTTCAGTTCTAACTTGCTACTTGATTTGTATACAGGTTCCTCAGAAGTCAAGTAAGATAATCTGATACTTTCATCTTTTTGAGGACTTGGCACATTTTGTTGTGATTCATATAGTCAAAGGCTGTAGTGTAGTCAATGAAGCAAAAGTAGATGTTTTTGCTAGGGGTGCTGGGACTCCAAAATCCCGACACACAGGTCCTGCCCAAATGAATTCAACCCAAGTCTTCTTTCAGGCAAAGACAAGATTTATCACAGATGAACCACACAGGCCAGACTCTTAAGGAATCTGAAGATTTGTGACACTCGTAAGGACAAGTGGGCATGAGAAAGTCTCAGCCCTTAAATGGGGTCTGTAGCCCAAAGAGATTTTTATTTTTTTACTTATTTCTTAAAATCTGTATTTTCCCCCCTACTTAATAGTATTTTATTTTTTCTAATTACATGTAAAGATAGTTTCCAACATTCGTTTTTATAAGATTTTGAGTTCCAATTTTTTTTCTCTCTCCTCATCCCACCTCAAGACGGCAAGCAATCTGAGATAGGCTATACATGTACAATCATATTAAACATATTTCCACATTAGTCATGTTGTGAAAGAAGAATCAGAACAAAAGAGAAAAAGCAGGAGAAAGAAAAAAAAGAGAGAAAATAGTATGCTTCAATCTGCATTCAGACTCCATAGTTCATTCTCTGGATGTTGATAGCATTTTCTATCGTGAGTCTTTGGGAACTGTCTTAGATCACTGTATTGCTGAGAAAAGCTATGTCTATCAAAGTTGATCATCGCACAATGTTGATGTTACTCTGTGTACAGTATTCTCCTGGTTCTACTCACTTCACTCAGCATCAGTTCAAGGAAGTTGTTTCAGGTTTTTCGGAAATCCATTTATTCATCATTTTTTATAGCACAATAGTTAGTACTCCATTACCAAAGAGATTTTTTTAAAATTTTTTTTCTTTTAGTTTTTAGGCAATTGGGGTTAAGTGACTTGCCCAGGGTCACACAGCTAGTAAGTGTCAATTGCTTGATCTGAGCCTAGATTTGAACTCAGGTCCTCCTGACTTCAGGGCCAGCGCTCTATCCACTGCGCCACCTAGCTGCCCCTTTTTAAAATTTTTTTTTTTTTTTGGCTACACAGTGGGCTTAAGTGACTTGTTCAGCGTCATACTACCAAAGAGATGTTTTAAAAAAGGGAAAAGAACTTACTTGTACAAAACAGCTCTTTTTGTGGTGGCTAAGAATTGGAAATGGAGGGGATGTCCATTAATTAGGGAATGGCTAAACAAGCTGTGGTATATGATGGTGATGGTATACTATTGTGCTATAAGAAATGATAAGCAGGGTGATTTCAGAAATACCCAGAAAGACTTATATGAACTGATGCAAAGTGAAATGAGAACAAGAAGAATGGTGACACAGTAACAGCAGTATTGTACAGTGAAGAACTGTGAATGATTTAGCTATTCTCAGCTCAGACAATCCCAAAGGGCTCATGATGAAACATGCTATCCGCCTCCAGAGAAAGAACTCATATTGTCTGAATACAGACTAGAGTATACTATTTTTTCTTTCTTTTGTCTTATACAAAATGACTAATATGTAAATGTTTTATATGATTGCACATGTATAATTTATATTGGATTGCTTGTCATTGGGGGGTAGGGGGGCCAGAGGGAAGGAGGGATAGAATTTGGAACTCCAAACTTAAAAAAATATAAAAAATTGTTTTAACATATAATTGGGGGAAAAAATAAAATAATATTTTTAAAAAAAGATGATATGGCTTACCTAGATCTCTCAATAAGCTTTCTGTATTTCTCACTCACTCTTTTCCTTCTTGACATTTTATGAAGCACTTTAAGATTTTATAAAAGAATTTTCATATGTGAAACTGGCATTGTCCTTGGCTCTCATTTCTTTCTACCAGATAAGGTAATAAATTGCTGGTGGTAGCAACTGATTTCCATTAGCTAAACTTCATCTTTAATAAAACTTTTACCTTTACCTTAAACAAAAATACTGCCTTAATCACGGTGGTATTTTTGCCAAAGTTTATCATGAGAAATGCAATATGAAATGACCAAGTACCCCATGATATTTGTTCTCTCTTCCCTGTTGGCGTGCTGCCCCTCCCCCCACATCCCCCTTTTAAAGCACAATAAAACCAACTCTGCCAATTCCTCTTTTTTCACTTCCCAGGAGAATCTGTGGGCCAGTCTTTCCATTTAGCTACAACTTTCTTTCGTCTTTTCGTTTCAATTTAAACAATAATGTCAAGACTGATATAATGCAGTTCCTCCAGGAGTATGTCAACTCTGGCCAATGGACAAGGATTTCATATTACAGTACCAACAATCAGTTTAATGTTTATAGATGGACTAAATAAGTGAGAGCTTTGGCAACCTGCCTCATTTTTTTTCTGTCCCCAGCCGTAGAGAAGCAGAGAGGGACTACACAAGACTGAGGGTCATTTTGTTTTTAGATCTGTTTGATGGATTGCTATGGCCAAATAAAAACGTATCACCAAGTGCCTGCAATACAGTGAGCAGAGAGCCAGACTCTGAGTCAGGAAGTCCTGGGTGATAATCCCACCACTGACAGATTGGCTCTGTGACCTTGAGCAAGTAACATAACCTCTCAGTTCTCCCAGCAATTCTCAATTGTAAGTTGTAGAGCAGGTTCTCACCTGCATTAATGGAGAGCATTTTTTCACCAGGAGTATTCAATTCATCAATGAAATCACAGGTCCAGTAAAAAACCAAACCAAACCAGAACAAAAATGTGGCTAATCCTAAAACTCTTTTCTGGGTTGCCCCTTGGAAAGGAGACAGTTCATTAATGAGCCTATACCCAAAGCCTTGCTAACATGGCTGAACCTGACAGATCTTGGACTCTATCAGCACAGTTTTTCAGAACCTGGGATAACTGCTACAATCTGATGATAAGGTCTTGGAGCAGGGCCTTTGTGGTGGGCGACTTCATCATTCAATGAAGAAGGTAACCTGCATAAATGACCTAGATCTTTAAAAATATATGAGTCACATTCTTTCATATGTCTTATGGGTAAAATTAGGTATCATTAAAACCTACCATCAACTCAATCAGGTCCTGAGGGTACTAGTACGTAGACAACACACACACATACCCGAATAAAGTTTAATGTATAGCACAATCTGAATCTGTTTATTAAAAATTCAGCTTCAAACTATACTCTCCATAAAAACCTCAAAATATCCTTTAAATTTATCTCCTCACTATGATAAAGACTCTAAGACTCAAATACATCCATGTAGCTTTAAATCTTGCTTGCTTCCTGCAAGGCCATAATGTATATACAATGTAAAAAAGTGACAGTCATTGTCACTGACTTATAACTTACATATATACATATACAAATATATTACATATAATTCATGTAACATACATAAGTGTATATATGTTATATATAACTTATATAACACTGTCTTATAACCTTATAACTTAATGCTCTACTATATAGTTATGATAAACATGGACATGAAAATCATTAAAAGTTATTACTTTCTACAAGTAGTACCAAATCAACAACAGCTGACATCACTGTCAGCTTCTTTTGTGCCTTCTGTTGAATATAATTGTGGAGAACATATGAACTAATTAATTACTGCCATATTTTTTACCACTCTCCAGCCTTCTCCCTTAATGTCATGAGCTTTGGATAAACTTCTTGTTGGCAATCAATCAATCAATAAACATTTATTAAGCATCTATTATGTACCAGGCCCCCAAGAATTAGACACTGTTGAAACTATTTATGTGAGGCACTGGACTAAGCGCTGGGGATACAAAAAGATAGTCCCTACCCTCAAGGAGATACAATCTAACAGGGGAGGACAACATGCAAAAAAATATATACAAAGCAAGCTATCCACAGAATAAATGGGAAATAATTAAAAGGAGAAGGCACTGGAATTAAGAGGGATTAGGGAAGCCTTCCTGAAGAAGGTAGGATTTTATCTGGGACTTAAAGGAAGCCAGGGAGGTTTGTTGTAGGAATGGAGGAGGGAGAGTTTTCCAGGTATGACAGACAGCCAGAGACAATGTCCAGAACTGAGAGAGAGAGTGTCTTGTTGGTGGAACAGTCAGGAGGCCAATGTCACAGATTATGAATGGGTTTGAATGCCAACAAGGGCATTTGTTATTTACTCCTGGAGGCAACAGGAAGCCACTGGAATTTGGGGAAGGAGGAAGAGAGGGAAAGGGAGAGGGGGAAGAGGGAAGGAGGGAGGGGGGGAGAGAGAGAGAGAGAGAGAGAGAGAGTGTGTGTGTGTGTGTGTGTGTGTGTGTGTGTGTGTGTGTGTGTGTGAGACAGACATGGTCAGAACTGTGTTTTAGGAAAGTTACTTTAGTGGCTGAATGGAGAAAGGATTGGAGTGGAGAGAGAGAACTGAGCCGAGCAGACCCACCAGCTGGTTACTGTAATAATCAGGGTGTGAGGTCATGAGGGACTGTAACACAGGGGTGGGGGGTGATGAGGGACTGCACCAGAAGTGTAAGAGTGTCAGAAAGGAGGGTGTGAATTCAAGAAATATTGCAAAGGTGAAACTGAAAAGTTTTGACAATAGCTGTGAAGGGGGTGAGGGGTGGGGTGGGGGGTGAGAGGCAGTGATGAGTCCAGAATGATTCTTAGTTTGCAAGCCTGAGGGACTGGAAGGATGGTTTTGCCCTCTACACTAATAAAGAAGGGGAAGGAGGGGTAAAGTACGGAAGGTTTGGGGGGGAAAGATACTAAGTTCCATTTTGGACATACTAAATTTAAGATATCTACTGGCAAAGCAGGTGAAGGTATGGTCAGCACACTTTTTATCAATTAGAGCAATTATCACAGCCATTTCTGGATACATACCTCCCTTACTGTCAAATCCTGTCCTCAAGATATAGAAAAACATCTAAGTAAAATCAATCAATCACTAAGTATTATTAAGTGACTACTATGTGCCAGGCACTGTGCTAGGTGTAAGGGAAACAGGTACAACGAATGAAATACTACCTACTTGCAATAACCTTACATTCTAATGAAGGACATAAGTACATATAAAATTATATTCAGCATAAATATAAAGTTAATACAAATACATACAATGCAGTTAAACATAAGGAGGCACTAGTAACTGGGAGGAATCAGGAAAAACTTCATACAGAAAGTTGTGTCTGAACTGCATCTTAAAAGAAAAGAGACTTTATAAGGGAGAGGTAAGAAACATTCCAGACATGGAGGTTGGCCAATCAATGCAAAGGTGTGAAGATGGGAGCTGGAGTATTTATCATGTGTGGGGAACAAAAAAAGGAAGACCAGTTGGTCTGGATCCAAGTATGTGAGGGGGAATAATGTTTAATGAGGGTGGAAAGATAAACTGTGGTCAGCTGTAATTGGGTTTAAAAAGCTAAAGAAAGGAATTTATATTTTATTCTATGGGTAATAGAAAGCCACTGGAATTGGCTGTATTAGGGGAGTTACAAGGTCAGAACTTTGCTTAAGAAAAATTATTTTGGGGGCAGCTAGGCGGTGCAATGGATAGAGCACCAGCCCTGGATTCAGGAGGACCTGAGTTCAAATCCGGTCTCAGACCCATAACACTTACTAGCTGTGTGATTCTGGGCAAGTCACTTGACTCCACTGCCTAGCCAAAAAAAAAAAAAAACCAACTTTGGCAGTAATACTATAGACTGGAAATGACAACAGAACTAAGGCCAAAGACAGCAATTAAGAGGCTGCTGAAATAACCTGTGTGAGAGATAATGCGGTCTAGAACTAAGGTGGTTGCTGTGTGAATGCAGAAAACGTATAAAATATGAGAAATATTGAGAGACAGAAGCAGCAAGGTCTGGCAACTGAGTGCATGTGTGAGGGTGAGGAAGGGCCAGGCTAATGCTGAGATTATGAAGCTGAGAGAGTGGAAGGATGGTGGTGCCTTTGACCAAATTAAAGAAGGATGGAAGAGAATATGGTTTAGGGCAAAAATGATTGAGTTCAGTTTTAGACATGTTGAATTTGAAATGTCCCCAGGATATCCAGTTTGAAATGTTCAGTTGCACAGGCAAGTAGTAATCAAAGATTAAAGATCTGGGAGTCACCTGCATAAAGATGAGTGTTAAACCCACAGGAGCAGATAAAGTCACCAAGACAGAGAACTTAAAAGGAGAAAAGAAGAGGGCCTAGGACAGAACCTTGGGCAACACTCCTGTGTGAATGATTACCCAGCAAAGAAGACTGAGTAAGGGGTTGGAGGGTGTCAACAGTGTCAAGTGCAATAGAAAGATCAGGGCATCCTAACCCTGTGTCATGAATTCCTCTGACAGTCTGGTGATACCCATCGACCCCTTCTCAGAATAATGTTTTTAAATGCATAAAATAAAATACAGAGGATTACAAAAGAAACCAAAGGTTAGTGAAAATAAAGATGCATTTTTTTCCTCATAGATTCTCCCTGAAATCCACAAACCTTAGATTAAGAAGCCATACAATAGGTCAAGAAGGATTAAGACTGTGAAAAGATCATCAGCTTTGGTAATTAAGAGATCTTGGTAACTTTGGAGTGAGAGGTTGGATGCCAAACTAAGAAAGGTTGAGGAGAGGAGAGGAACTAGAGGTAGTGAGTGTAGACAACGTTTTTCTTTCTTTTTTTAAATAGTATTTTATTTCTTTCTATTGTACATAAAGACAATTTTTAACATTCATTAAAAAAAAAAATTGAGCTCCAAATTATCTCCCTCCCTCCCTCTGCCTAAGATGGTAAGCAATTTAATGTGTATGTGCAATCATGTAAAACATATTTCTATATTAGTCATGTTATGAAAGAAGAAACAGAAAAGGAAAATAACTACAAAAAAAATGAAATGAAAATGGTATGCTGTGATCCGTGTTCAGATTCCATCAGTTCCTTCTCTGGATATGGACAGTATTTTCCATCATGAGTTCTCTGGAACCGGTAGATAACTTTTTCAAAGAGTTTGGCTGAGGAGGGGAAGAAAGACATAGGATGATAGCTTGAAGGATGGTAGGGTCTTGTTAAGGTTTTTCTTTTTAAATTTATTTATTTTGAATTATCAACAATCACTTCCATAGGTTTTTGAGTTTTAAATTTTTCTCCCCCTCCCTCCCCAAGATGAGGCACAATCTGATATAGGCTATACATATACATTCCTGTTAAACATATTTTCACATTAGTGATGTTGTAAGGAAGAATTAGAACCAAAAGGAACCACCAGAAAGAGGAAACAAAACACAACAGAAGAAAAAAAAAAAAGCAAATAGTATGCTTTGATCTGCATCCAAACTCCATAGTTCTTTCTTCGTATGTGCATTTTCCACCATGAGGTCTTTGGAGATGAGTTAGATTCTTGTAGTGCTGAGAAGGATTAAGTCTATCAATATTAGTCATCGCACAATGTGGCTATTACTGTGTACAATGTTCTCTTGGTTCTGCTCACTTCACTCAGCATCAGACCACACAAGTCTTTCCAGGTTTTTCTGAAGTCAGCCTGTTCATCATTTCTTACAGCACAATAGTATTCCATTACATTCATATAACACAACTTGCTCAGCTATTCCCCAATTGATGGGCATCTTCTCAATTTCCAATTCTTTGCCACCACAAAAAAAGCTGCTATGAATATTCTTGTACCCGTGGGTCCTTTTCCCATTTGTATGATCTCTTTGGGATATAGCCCTAGAAGTGCTATTGCTGGGTCAAAGGGTATGCACATTTTTATAACCCTTTGGACATAGTTCCAAATTGCTCTCCAAAATGGTTGGATCATTCTGTGAAGGATTTTTTAAGATAGAAACCTGGGCATGTTTTGAAGGCAGTAGGGAAACAATCAGTTGACAGGGAGAGGCTGAAGATTCAGGGTGGAGTGGGAATGACTGAAGTTGCAACCTGCTATAGAAGATGGGAGAGTGTAGCATCAAGCACACATGTAGAAATGTTAGATTTGGCAAGGAGAAGCTGCACCTCTTTGTCAGAGACATGAGGAAGGAAGAGAGAATTGGGGGAAGATGTAAAGGGTTTTTAAATGAAGAGAAAGGGAGGAGGGGGCACTTACATCAAATGACCACAATATTCTCAGTAAATTAAGAGGGAAGGCCTTCAATTGTGAAAAGTGGAGAGGAAAAGGTATGAGGGGGGCAGACTTCAGGAAGAAAGAAAAGGTCTGGAATAGCTTCAGTGGGGAGACAGGGAATCAATTAAGGGAAAAATAAAACAAGTGGCTTGCTGCTGTGACGGCCTAGTTAAGTTGCATAACATTATTTTATAGTGTAACCATTCAGCATGGTTGTGGAACTTCCTTCAACTTTGTTCAGGGGCTCATGAATAAGAGTACAGGAGACCAATGTTGGGAATAACCCAAGACACAGGTTTGGCAGGAGAAAAGCAGGGATAGGACAAAGAGGAAAGGGATTCAGGAGAGGACAACATAGAAAAGATATGGGTTACTAGTGGGTTATGGTCGGAGAGCGAGGAAGATGAAATCCAGAGTAGCGCTAACAGTTTGAGAAAATACTGAAGGAGGTAGAAGGACAGAAGGTCTTGATTAGGGAAATTGATTAGGGATGAAACAAGTCAGATAGGGGAATGTTAGAGTTTCTAATTGTGAATAAAGACAACATCTAATGCAGACTTGTACAACTTGGCAGTAGGGATGGGGTTAAAATTAAAACAGGCTAAACTTCTTTGGGCTGCAGATAGGTTTTTAGTGGCTCACTTTCCAAGTAAAGGTATAATTAATGATTAAGCTATTTTGCAAATAACCGTATTTTAAGAAAGGGACACTTCAATTAGTATCAATTAATTACACTTATTACTTAAGATTTTTATTTGTCATGAAACTGTTCCTCTCAGACTAGAATCAGAGAGACAATGGTTGGTTGCTGTGGGTCATGTGGCAAACAGAAGGGAGTGTACAACAGTGGCTAGTGGAAGGTGGGTTAAGCTGGGCATTGTGCCCAGCACTCATTACATCTTTGTTCTCTTTTACACCCTCCACATTTTTCAAGGGCCGCCTGAAATCCTTTGGGAGGCCGTATGTTGTGCAGGCACGATCTAATGTGACTATCTCTACGCATGTCTGATGTGTAATAGAGAAGTAGAACATGGGACTTAAGGAGATTGAGGAAGTGGCAGATTAGGGAGTTTGAGGAAGTATCCACGCGTATATTAAAACAACTAATACAGTGAGTCCTGATAACGTTTGTAACATCCTGCCCCTCAAAACCTCTGCCGTTTTTGCTGAGGGATCCTGGGATCAGAGCTCTAGGGCTAAAGTGCATCTCAGAGGCATCTAGTCCACCTCCCTCCTTTTTCAGATGAAGAAACTTAAGCCCAGTGAAGTTAAATGACTTGCCCAAGCTAAAAACAGTTCAATTTAACACAAAATTATGTGATTAGAACCAGAGAGTTAGAATTGAAAGGCACCTCAGAGATCCCTGTGTACAATCTTATAGATGAGGAAAATGAAGGCCAGAAACCGAAGGACAGGAGTTATGCAGATATTAAATATCTAAGGTGGATCTGAACCCACATTCTCATGACTCTAATATCAGTGCCCTAACACCATAGGTTCCCTTAATCTTGCTAGAAGCCACTAAGGATGCCTATAATCGCATGATAATTACATCCTATATTTATACAATTTTTTTCTCAGAACAACCTTGTGAGGTAACTAATAATACTGACATTTCTATAAGCACTTTAATATTTATAAAAGACTCTATGTAAATTATCTCACGTGATTCTCATAAAACAATCCTGTAAGGATTTATAGGTTTTATAGTCATTACTATTTCCAATAACAGGTAAAGAAACTGGGGATCAGAGAGGTAATATGACTTGCTCAGGGTCACATACTTGGTAAATGTCAAAAACAGGATTCAATCTCAATCTATTATTCTATTGTACCACATGGCTTTGAATGGACAACTAACAATTTCAGGTTGACTGGGACTGAGTGCCTGGATTTCTATTTATTTTATTTACTTCTCTCCAACTTAGATAACTCATAAAATTCTACCGCCACAACATGTCTAGCTTCTTTCCCCATCTTTACACATAGATGACTACCAGCTTTGATCAGGTCCTTATCACCTCTCATCTGGACTACTGTAACAGCCTTCTAATTGGACTCTTGGCTTCTAGTCATTCCCCACTCCAGTCCATCCATATAGATGCCAAAATAATCTTCCTAAAGCATATGTCTAACCATGTTGCTCTTCTGATCAAGGATCTTTTACGGCTGCCTATTGCTATTAGGATAAAACAAACTCTTCGGCTTGGCACTTAAGAACCCTTTTCAAACTGGCTCTTTTCTATACTTTCAGATTTATTTCACATCCCTTCACATACTCTCTACATTCGAGCCAGAGGGCTGCTAGGTGGCACAGTAGACAGAATGCTGGGTCTGGAATCTGGAAGACCTTCAAGACCTAAATTTGACCTGAATTCAAAACCTGAATTCAAGACCTGATTTAATTTTCAGAATTTCTATTTTTGTATTTAATTGGGGTCTTTTAATTTGTTAGTTTTTTAGATTTTATTTGCTTTTTAGTTCTCTGCCCATTCATTGATCTGTTCTCTCTTTTACTGATGAAAGCGTATATAAAATTTCCCCCAAGGCCTCCTTTGGCTGCATCCTAAAAAAGTTTGCATGTTGTCTCACTGTTGACATCTTTGATGAAATTATCACTTCTTTAAGTTTAGTCTCCAATTAATTTTAATTGTTTTTCCAGTGGCCCTTTATTAAAAATACTTTTTATTGCATTATAGTCTGTATAAGATGTTTAATATTCCTGCTTTTTTTTTTTTAACATTTGTGAAGTTTTTATGCTCTAACACATAGTCATTTTTTGTGAAGGGGCTATACACAGCTGAAAAATAGATATGCTCCTTTCTAATTCCACTCAATAATCTCCAAAGATCAATCATATCTAACTTTTCTAAAATTGTTTTTACTCCTTTGTTTTGGGGGGGGTTATTTTTTATTAGAGTTATCTAAGTTGGAGAGAAGTAAATTGAGGTTCTCAACTATTATAGTCTTGTTGTCTATTTCTCCCTATAACTCATCTAACTTTTCTTTTAAATATTTAGATGCTATGGCATTTGGTGACTGACATTAATCTGTTGCTTATTATGCCTTTCAGCAAATATAGTCTTCTTGTTTATCTCTTTTAATCATCTATTTTTGCTATTGCTTTTTCTGAGATCCTGATTGCTTTGTTGTTCAGTCATTTTCAGTCATGCCTGCCTCTTTGTGAGCCCATTTGGGGTTTTCTTGGTAAGGACACTGGAGTGGTTTGCCATTTCCTTCTCCAGCTCATTTTAGAGATAAACTGAGGCAAACAAGATTAGGTAATTTGCCCAGGGTCACACAGCCCTGATTGCTACTCCTATCTTTTTTACTTCTGGTGAACAATATTAGCTTTTGCTCAAGGCTCTCATTTTAACTGTATGAATTCTTATGCTTCAAGTATTTCTTAAACAACTTTTAAAGACTTTAGAACTGTGATCAATACAATGATAAACCACAAGTCGAACAGAATGAAGATGAAACACACCCCTCATCGCCTCACACAGATGTAATGAACTTAAAATGAGGAAAGAGATTTATTTTCAGATGTGGCCAATATGGGAATTTGTTTTGCCAGACTATGCAGCTATATCCTGAGAACTTTATTTTTCATTTTTAAAAATTTACTTGGGGCAGCTAGGTGGCGCAGTGGATACAGCACTGGCCCGGAAGTCAGGAGGACCTGAGTTCAAATCAGGCCTCAGACAAAACACTTGCCACGTACTAGCTGTATGACCTTGGGCAAGTCACTTAACCCCCATTGCCTCACTAAAAAAAGAAAAAAACAGGAAGGGCCAGAATACTAAAAAGAGAATATCCATCATATCACATGCCATATTTTGGATAACATTTTTGACATTAATTTTAATTAAATTATAATTTATTGTTATGTGATGGTGTTACTCAATTAAAATTCAACCACTAAATCACATGACCAAAGAGAAAGTAAAAATACTCTGTATCATCTTGCTACTAAAAAAGTATTTCAATGCACTGCCTTAATGAGGTAGGGCTGCTATTAATATTACTTTTACTGGGAATGAAAATGGAGCATTTATTGAAAGAAATAACCTATTAGATACACAGGATTTAAAATGAACACACCATTTATATTTTAAAATCATTTTATTGTTAAGACACATGCTACATAATAAAAACAAAAACACTTAAGTGTTTCTTGTAAACAATATATTGCTGGATTCTGTTTTCTAATCCATTTTTCTATCCTTGCTTTATGGTTGAGTTGATAACTTTCAGTTATGATCATTACTTGTGTGTTTCCCTCCATCTTATTCTCTTATACTTTCCTTTCTCTTTGTTTCCTGGCCTCTCTTTTAAAAAGAAGAGTGTGCTGAGCACACTAGTGTATTAATCTGCTTCTACTCCCTTGTCCCTCTTTTCTTTCTTGCACCCAGAGCCCAATCACGCGTTCTTGTTCTTTTTTACCTTTAAAACTCTGCTCCATAATCTACCCTCCACAGTTTGTTTTGCTTATGACTAATCCCTTCCTTTTATTCCCCCTTCTAGCCCCTTCCTTTTCCCTCCAGTTTCCCAGTTGAATGAAATGTGCATCTACACCCAAATTTATGTATGTGTATTCTTCCCTTCTCTGAATAGTCCAGATAGGGACTGCTCATTCTTGCGTCTCATCCTCATTACCCACCCTCATTAAGAGTGATCATTTCTCCAACTTTCCCAACTTCACCTCCCTCTCCCCTCCTTTTCCCCCTACCTTTCCTTTCTTATTTTAACACCATCAAAACAAAACATAACCACACTTTGGTCCTCTTGTCTTACTGGTCTCCCTTTATGAACTCTGATATGAGGGTTCTGAGGAGATACTTTAATCATCTTCCAAACAATTCATCTTTGTTTGGTCCATTATATTTGCTCACTCATGTTTACAAATTTTATGTATCTCTTTACCTCATGTTTGTATTTTAAAGTTTGTGTAGCTCTTTTCATTAGAAGGCCTGGAAATCTTCTATTTCATTAAAAATCCATTTCCCCTCATAGGATTATACTCAGTTTTGTTGGGTAAATTATTCTTGGTTTTATGTCTATTTTTTGCCTTCTGAAATATAATTCAAGCTCTTGCTCCCAATTGTGGTAGCTGCTAAAATCTTGGGAGATCCTGTGGCTTCTTATTACTTGAACTCTTTCTTTCTGGCAGTCTGCAATATTTTTTCTTCCATCTGTAAGCTCTAGGTTTTGACTATACTGTTCCTGGGAGTTTTACTTTGTTTGTTGCTTGTTTTTTTCCCAGGAGGTAACCAGTTTATTTCTCTTCTATTTTTACTTTGCCCTCTGGTTCTAAGGTATTGGGGCAGTTTTTTTGGGGGGGGGGGGATGGGGGACTAGGATATGGGGTTAAGTGACTTGCCCAGGGTCACACAGCTAGTCTGAGGCTGGATTTGAATTAAAGTCCTCCTGACTCTAGCGCCAGTGCTCTATTCACTGTGCCACCTAGTCCAATGATTTTCAAATCTTCTCTCTTTGATCAATTGGTTTTGGTAAGAGATTCCTTATATTTTCTTCTATTTTTTTCAATCTTTTGACTGTTTTTGAGGCAGCCAGGTAGCATAATGGACCTAGAGTCATGAAGACCAGACCTGAAATTCAGCCTTACTAGCTGTGTGACCCTAGGCAAGTCACAACTTACTTTCCTCATCTGTAAAATGGGTATAATAATAGCATCTACCTTCCAGGTTTGTTTGTGAGACTCAAATGAGATTATTGCAAAGTGCCTTAGCACAGTGTCTGACACACAGTAAGAGCTATATGTTAGCTATTACTATTTGTATTTCTACTTCTATTACATTGTCTATTAGTATGACTTACTACCATACTACTCTAGCTCATCACCTCTTGCCTAGACTAATGCAGCAGCCTTTTAATTGGTCTCTCTCCCACTGCAAATTGTCCTTCATATAGATGACAAAATGATTTTCTTAAATTACAGGTTTGACCATGTCAGACTCCTATTCAATAAACTCCAACAATTTTCCATTGCTTCTAGGATAAAATACAAACTCCTCTGTTTGGCATTAAAGTCTTTTACAAACTGTTCTACATTATTCCTTTTCTTGTAATCTACAATCTGGTCAAACTATTCTTCCTTCAACTCTTCCCAGCTGGCATTCCATCTTTGTCTCCTGCTTTGGCACCCTGGCCATCTCTCATGCCTGAATTCAGTCCTTCATCACCTCTGCCTCTTAGATTTCCTTGTTCTACAAAAAGACTCCAAGGCCAGTGCTCTATCTACTGCACCACCTAGCTGCCCTCTCAGGGCAGTTTAAAAAAACTCCCTCACCCCAACTCTCCCTAACTCAGAATATACTTGTTGATGTATTATCTCTCAAGACAGAAAGTAAGCTATGTGATGGAGGGGATTGTTTCATTTTGTCTTCAGATCCCTAGTGCCGAGCATGTAGCAGGAACTTAAGAAAGGCTTGATGATTGGTTGATTCATCTCCTCTATCACCTAATGGTGCTCTGCATATATTATAAGGTCCTTAAAGTTTGTTAAGCTTTGTTAGGTGTGAGGGGGAAGGAGTGAATAAGGTAGTGCTGAATCCTTCCCTGTTGGGAAGGATAGGCTGACCTTGTTGTTGTTACTTTAGTCATTTTTCAACTGTGTCCCACTCTCTGTGACCCCATTTAGGATTTTCTTGGCAAAGATATTGGAGTGGTTTGCCATTTCCTTCTCCAACTCATTTTACAGATGAGAAACTGGGCAAATAGGGTCAAGTGACTCGCCCAGGATAACACAACTATTAAGTGTCTAAGGCCAGATTTGAACTCAGGGAGTCTTCCTGACTCCAGGACTGGCACTCTATCTACTTCACCACCTAGGTGCCCCTACATTAGGTCAGACGATCTATTAGAATTCCAAACCTTTATGGAATGGTATACATACAACTGTGGACTACTGCTAAACAAACAGCCCAACTCCATATATAGCACCAGGAGAGCGGCAATTCATTTCAAAGAAAAGTTTTGGGAAAATAAGCAAAGAGGTTATTAAAAACATAATAAACTCAGGAAAGAACAATGATAAATTAATTCATCATATTGATGCTGTGTGGATTTGTTATACCAAAGTCTCTTCATGCACATAGTCTCATGATGAATTAACATCATCACTGGCATCATCTTTAAATCACAAACAGCAGCTACAAGTTACCATATTTCCAATAAATTTCTTGCATATTGCCTGGAAGGCATTTTAAAATAATATATACAATTACAATAATGTAAAAGAAAACAATACTTAAAAATCAGAAATCAGATTAAACACAATGGTCTTTTTCTTTCTTTTCTTTTTCTTTCTTTTTTTTTAAATAAACCACAGCACCAATTTCAAAAGACATCCTACTTCCTTTTAGCAGAGAGATGGTGGACTAAGGGAGTGGAGTGCTGAATCTTTTCAAGATGTTATGTCTACGTTGGTTGGTTGGTTTTTATGTGTTAAAAGGCAGAAGTCTACGGGGGAAGTGACTGTGGTACAAAAATAAAAGACATCAACAAAACATTTAAAAATGAAAAGGGCTGTCAGTTTTCCAAAGATAATTCAGTTCCTTCTCTGTCCTGTACAATTCTGGGCCTGGGTCATTATGGTCTTGACAATGTACATTCTTTATCCTTGGTGACATGTAAAACATAATTTAATAGGAATAATAATCATCATAAAGTTATTTAAAGAATTAGAATATCTGAATAAAATCTAAAACTGTTTTTACTATATAAAAAATTACCAAATATTCAGATATTTGCATTTTTTTTCACTTTTCATCTCAATATTCTGGCATTGTTTGGACATAACCTATCTATCTACCATTAAGATATTATACATCATAATTTTTAAAAATAATTATTAAAATGATGAGCTAGCTTTTCTATCCTAGTAATAGAAAGACAACTGTCATAAAGTAAGAGAGAGCAATCCCACTGAGGTTTAAACAGATACGAGAAAATGTTCCCTTCCTTCTACACCCTAAGGGAGTTACCCCACATTCTGCTCCCATATCTCCAAGGATACACAGAGGCTTATTACCGGCTTGATCCAGGGAATAAAGGATCATATAAGGTAGAGCCACAAACAGTATAAGTATGGTGATTCTGTTACTAATAAGATTACCAAGACCCACCAATGCCACCCCCAACCCCTCCTCACTTAAACTAGGTTTTCAGAGTTATAATCAGTGTGCAGAAAAATCTGTTTGATTGTTTTACAAGTCATGTAAGACTATAGCAAGGGGCAAACAATTCTCTAAGGGGAAGTAAAACTGCTTGCAGTGATTCCAGGTTTTTCTCCCCTCCGTAGCTTTGTGATAAGCACTATTAGGACTAGCAGAGGCAGAAGGTAATTAAAAAAACAAACTACAGCTAATCATTTAATTAGCTTATATTAACAAAAATATTTTTCCATGTAAATGAAATCTAAAAACTTATAGTTTGTGCTTGTTCTACTCATGTGAAACAAAAGGCTTCCACTTTACAACTCTACAGAATGTTTAAAAGTATACTTCAATTATTTGCTAAAATGTGACCCACTACAACACTGAAGTCATTATTAATGAAGCTCCATTATGAAGCTTGTCTTTGACGCAGACAAGACTTGAGGCATTTGTTCTAGGCATTCACTTACAGAATATGTCGTGTTTCTGAACACAGCACTGTCATTAGCAAAGATGGGATCAACCACAGGGTTCAGGCTACAAATGGACTTCTTTAATGCTAAGCTGTTACTCATTAAAGTGGTTTCACAGCTATATACCTCAGATAGCATACAAAATTTATGTGGACTTTCATATTATCCACAAATACAGAGTATAAAATCCATTTAAAGAAAAGCAATAAAACTTTGAAGGACTGTTATTTTAAGGGCCATTATCAGAACTCAAAGAATAAAATTCAAAATCTCTGAAACTGAGGAAATTTCATTCAAAAAGCATAAATTAAACATTTTCACAATGTATTCTAGCTGAAAGAGCACCAGCTTTGGTATCAAAGGACCTGAATTCAGATCTTGATTCTGATGCTTACCAACTGTGTAACCTTAGAAAAGTAACTTGAACCCCCATTAGGCCTCAATTTCCTCAAATGTAAAATGAGGAAGATGGATAAGATGGTCTTTGAGATACATGCTAGCTCCAGACCTATGCTCCTATAGCCTACAATACTTAGTATTTAAGTATCATAAGTAACATATTTTTGAAGTCTCCTTTGAGGTATAATTTCCCAGAACTTCACAGAGCATCTTTACTCAATAGAATTATTTGGAAGAAAAAAAGTATAACAATTTATGAGAAGCAGAATGGTTTAGTGCATAAAGCACAGGATTTGGGTGTTGGGAAGGCTCAGCTAGAATCCTGCTGCTAGCATTTACTAGCTTTGTGCAAATCACAATCTCTCTGGCCCTCAGTCTCCTTATCTGTTAAATGAAAAGGCTGGATTCAACCTCCAAAGTCCCTTCGAGCTCCAAGTCTATGAATTTATAATCTGCTTAGCTCTTCAAAAATTACAGAAGGCTGTAAGAGCTGGATCTTAAAGAAAGATAAGTTTTCTAAACAAGTTTTATGAGGACAACTAGCTTGGTTGGAACAAAGAATTAATAAAAAGAATAAAGCTGGGAAGGTAGGTTGTATTCAATCTGTAATAGGCTCATACAAGTTTTAGAGCTAAAGGGTTAGAACTAGGGTGGTCTGAAAATGGAGAGGTGATGGATGTGGAGGTTTAATGAAAAGGACCTGGCAACCAATGAATTGTTCGTAAGGAGTGGGAAGAATCAAAACAATCATGACTACGGGACTTTAAACCTGAGTAAATGAGAGGACAGTGGCACTATCAACAGAAATAGGAAGTTTGAAGAAGGGTTCAGGGGAGAAAATGAGTTCAATTTTGGAGGTGTTAAACCTGACATTTCTTTTATCATTAGTAAGTTGCAACATTAGGGGGAGTGTTGATGTTATTTACAAACACAGACATCAATATAGAAAACAAGAATATCTTTTATTTAGACATTTTTAAATTCCTTTAAGTCTATTCAACAAAGGCCCTGAAGGATCTGTAATTTCAGAGCTATAATTGTGTTACTGCAGTGCGTATCTCCAATATGGGAACTCCCTCCATCAACACAAACTACAACTTAGTAGGCTAACTGATATGTCCTAAGTCACATAGCTAGTGTAAGAGTCAAAGGCAGAATTTAAAGCCAGTTCTTCCCGACTCCTACCACTTTATCTACTATGCCAAGCTGCCTCAAAATCTATTTAAGTTTTCTGGAGTTGTCATAAAATTATCATGTAACAATGAATTCTCTTTAGCGGCTCAATAAAATTTCAAAATCATCTGTTCGGTTTGTTTAGGTAGTGTGGTACAGTTTGGAGTTCAAATCCACAGCAGCTATGTAATAATGGAAAAGTCAGTCATTTAACTTGAGTTTGTTTCTTTAGTAAAATGGAGTAAAAAACACAGTACTACCTACTCACTGAGTTGTTGTGGGAAAAAACCTTAAAACACTAAAGAAATCTGAGCCATTATTATTGCTGGAGGAAGTATAAATACACTCCTTTAAGCAAATCCAGTACAGAATAAATATCCAGATTTCTATGTGTGCGCAACTGTGTGTGTGTGTGTGTGTGTGTGTGTGTGTGTGTGTATGGGAGAGAGAGGGAGGGAGAGAGAAAGGGAAAGGGGAGAAAGAGAGAGAGAGACACAGAGACAGAGAGAGGCAGAGACAGAGAGAGAAAAGTGGGGGGGGGGAGAGAGAAATAAAAAGAAACAGAGAGAGACATAGTAATTTGTCTGTAAATACCTTGTGTCTACAAAGTGGAGCTATGGAATGACTACAAAGGGTATCCAATCAACTAATCCAGGGTGATAAGAGGAGTCAAATCTCACCCTCCCGGTGATAGACAATTATGGGGTTTTGTCTCCAACATAACCACACTCAACACTACCCCAAAGCCTCTCTTCCAGCAATATAAACTCTCAACTTCTTCCCCACTTCCGCAGCAATTGTGGCTCCTAGGGCTGTCATAACCTAAAACCCAGCCTGGGCATCTGCACAGCTGCTATGCAGATGCTGCCAGGAAAATCCTCTTTTTTCCAGTGCGCCCAATACCCTAACCCCCCAGAATCACCTCATGGCTGCAGGAGCTGGTCCTCCATACAGGGCAGATAAGAATTCCTGACCCTGTTTCCATTATCAGTGGGATAGTGAATAGCACCAGAAGAACAGGCATAGATAGGCTGTGTTCAGCAATGCAACTTTCATTCCATTATCCTTTTTCTAAACCCACCTAACTTCTGAACTTCCCTATTACTGTTAGGGTTTTATTATCCTTCTAGTCACTCTGGTTTGCAACTTCAGTATCATCCTCAATTCCTCACTCTACTCACCTCATATGTGCATTTAACTGCCAAATCTTCTTGTTTCTACTTCCATATTTTTCACATCTGCCCACTTCTATCTACTCACACAACCACCATCCTAGCTGATGCTGTCATCAACTCTCATCAGGGCTCCTTGTCTCATTTCCCCCTTCCCATCCATCCTTCAAGATAGAAGCTATTTTCCTAAAGTGCAGGTCTGATTATATCAGAACCCTATTTGCTAAATTCTAGTTCTCTATCGACTCTAGGATCAAATATCATTATCATTTTTATCTTACTCTCTCTTATTTCAATTTTTGTCAATATATTTTTATACATATATAAATATATAATTTTACATTAGTACGTTTACATATAAATAGATATTTATATCAGTATATTTATATGTATGTTTTGTCATATAGTTTTATATATATATAATTAGTAGCACAATCATATATGTATGTAATTCACAAACAGACAAATATATGTTTGGGGTATACATGTTTACAAATGTTTTACTGAGAAGAATATGTGATCAAAAGAGTCTGGAGAGGGGCAGCTAGGTGGCGCAGTGGATAGAGCACAAGCCCTGGAGTCAGGAGGACCCAAGGTCAAATATGACCTCAGACACTTGACACTTACTAGCTGTGTGACCCTGGGCAAGTCACTTAACCCCACTGCCTACCCAAAAAAAAAGTCTGGAGGCTACCGCTCTAATGTACTTTAAACATAATTCCATAAAAATTTCACTTTCATACAGCTTTTCAGTAAAAGCTATCTATCTTATAGATAGATAGTATCTTTCAGTAAAAGCTATTTCTATGGTATAAAACAAGGTCCATCTATATTTGAGTCCTGGAAACTCATAGCAATTTATCAAAGACATTTTTAAGGGTAAGAGTACTTAAGACAAGACCTTTGTTCAAACCACCATAAAAATATGCTTAACAGTGAGGAACCTCAGGGTTGTTACATATGAGCTAAATAGACAAAATACTATTACTTCCTTTGATTATGGCATAATGTAACAAAAAAACTCTACTGTACTCTAAAATACTTTTACTTCCCTGTGATTAAGGTCTTTACAACAAATATAACATGGAATTCAGCCAAGAACTTTATACTAAACAATCACACTATATATATTTATAAATATTAATTTCATTATTATAGCTTAAATGGAAATATGTAGCATTTATCAAAATGATGAAACAGATACATTCAAGAAACTAAAATGGTCTTTTTTAAATAAAGTTTTGCTACTTTTTATATAATACAATCAAGCATATTTTTCCTGCTAGTTATTTTTACTTAATGCTCCACTCTTTCAAAGGATAACAACATCAATTTTGGCCTCAATTGCATTTTAATCCTAGCACAGCCATTGAGGCCTTCTACAATTTACACCAATTTACATATACAAAAGAAACCTTAATCTTCTAGCTTTAAAATTACATAAGCCTATTAGAATTTAATTTCATAGTGTTTTAACAGCAAGCTAAAATTAAACATAAATAATAAATAAACAGTTCTAGTTAGAGTGGAAGGGCAGAACAGAAGGAAACCTATTAGGTTTCCTTTAAATTTAAGGAAATTAAAACTGGGAACACTCAAAACATTGACTAAAGTTTTCTTGGTTAGAATAATTTTTAGTCTGATAAATAGGCATTTAACTGCAAAAGCTCTATATTTGAGGTCACATGACCTGTGTTCAAGCCCCAGCTCTACTCTCTATTAGCTATATGACCTTAGACAAATCACTTAATCTTTCTGAGCCTCAGTTTCTTCACACATAAAGTGGGAATATATGCTATTTTCCTTACCTACTTCATAGAGTTGCTATAGATCAAATCAATTCTATGCAAATGCTTTATGTAATATAACTGATATAATATAAATATTTTAACAGGTTTAAATCAGGTTATTTATTAAGGCATGTTATATATTTTTATGGTATATTATATGCCTTTCAAGTTTGTTAAGTTTCCTTCATGAAGAATATGTGGAAGGCCACTGAAAAAAAATCCCAAGAAAAAGGGGATGGATGTTGGGCTGAAATTTGAATTGGTCTATGCTGTTACATTGATCCCAGAGAAAACTGAAGGATAAGTATTAAAAGGATGATTCTTTCAAATATATTACGTGCAAAAGTTTGTCCTAATTCTAAAAGGAATGTACAACTCTGCTCTAAAAATACACTGCCCAACATTTTCTAGTCATTTTATTGTTAGAGCCATGTCAGCAGTTCCATTTCGTATGTCTAACTTTCTAGTCTTTGTAACTGTCATAAAAAAAAGCCACCTACAGGTTAAAAGGCAGCTTACAAAATAACAAATTAAAAACAAGTTTGATCCTTTAAAGTTTCTAATATAAAATGATTGCTAATTTACCTGCTTTCCCCCTTAATTTATGCCAATTATTTAACTATGTGATATCAAAATAATCAGTAAACAACTTGGTAGATTTAGTCCATTCTGATTTCTGTAGTTAAAAAAAAGGCAGTTAAATATTTTCTGAATAGTAATGTTTATCTCCTCTCCACCTTCTACGTGCTTTGAGAAAGATAAAAAGAGGTGGATATTTGTGATTTAAAAGGGTTAGGGTTACAAGATGCTATTGATACTATTAAAACATGAATACAAATTGTAAAGCTATATTTAACTGCTGGGATCTCTGCTAGAGTGATCATTTTATGAAGCCTAAAACATTCCTAATCAAGTATCTCTATTGCAGTTTATCATTTTGCTCATATTTGTGACAGCATACACACCAAAGGCAATTATTGTTATTTTTTAAAAAGACTCATTATTATCATCCACAAACACATGCATGGAATCAAGAATGGATATTTCATCCTTAGGGGCAAGGAAATTTGACACACAAGGTATCCCTAGAAAGGCAAAACCAAACCGAACCAAAACTAACCACCTGCTGCCCATCCAATAGAGGCAACCGAATCTGAATTTCTCTGAACTATCTCTTTCTTTGGACTTTTGTTTCCTAAAACAGGCCTGTCCATCTAAAACAAAACAACCACCTGTCCCTCAATGGCAGATATGAATCCCAATACCAGAAGGTGTTCTTCCTCTCTCGGGGTCACAGGGGCACACCAAATAAATTAATCTGACAGAAATGCCCACCTTCGGGATGGCTTTCCGAAGGCACGCTCGGTTGGGGGGGGCAGGGATGCTCTTGCTCTTTTTCTTGCGAAGACAGTCTGTGCCTCACCTATCCCGGCATCCAGGGGAAGGCGGCCGGAGGTCGCAGGAGGTCACAGGTGGGAGAGTGGAGGGAGAGAGGTCCCTGGCCCGAGCCCCTCCCCTCCTTCCCCCCTCCATCCTCTAGACCCCTGGACCAGGGTACCTGCGTCGCCACTGCCGGGAGGTAGCAGCGGGCGTACGACCCCTCCCCGGCCCCAGGACCGCCCGGCCAGGCGGGGGCACTGGGGAGGCGCTGGAGGCCGGGGCGGGAGCAGGAGGCCGTGACCGCCGCCGCTCCCAGGGTCCCACGCACTCCGGCCGAGGGCAGCCCCTCTTCCCCTCACGCCGCCCGGAAACCCAGCAGCCGCCCGCACGGGTCCTTACCGGGCTCCTCGCCTAGCGACAGGTGGTGCTGCTAGCTGCGGGGCAACGTATCCCCTCCACCTGCCCAGACAATGCTCCTTCCCGGCCGCCGCAGCCGCCGCTTTGCCCTCCCTTTTCCGTGCGACTACCGGGCTCCGGCTCAGCTCAGGATGAAGGAGACGGCCTGGCGGACACTAGCGAGATCCGGTAAAGGGGCGGGGAGCAGCGAAAGAGATGGGTGGGCGCGGCCTCGTCGTCGAGGCGGGGAGAGACTGGCGTCGCGTGCCGACCAATGGGGAAGCGGGATTCCATCCTGGAGGGGTGGGGCAGAGCCAGGCGTCGTCTCCTCCGGCGCCCCCAGACTCCTCCCCTTTCGTCCTCTTCCCCCCTCCTGCCACCGCACTGCTCATTTCCCCCTCCCCCCAACTGCCTTCCTCTCTCTGTTATCGGCGCCGGCCTCTGCGCTCGTGAGTCGGGAGAGCCCCGAGGGAAACGCGGAACCTGGTGCCGCGCCTCTGCTCGGAGGAATAAGCCGGAGGCGGGGCGGAGGGGGGG
>NW_020954569.1:69423318-69464459 GCF_900497805.2 Vombatus ursinus | reverse complement strand
CCTCTTTCTGTATCCCGAGCGCCTGACACATAGCAGGTCCTTAATAAATTTTTATTGAATGAAATGAATGAGGAAAAAGAGGTAAATAAGAAGAGAAAAAAATTGAGGAAATAAACATTTGTATTGGCCACGCCGACCTTCTGCCGGCCGCATGCCGTACCCTCTCCTCCTATAAGGAGCAGGCTACCAGAGTCATACTCACTTCCGAGTCTTCGGTACTCAGCCGGATAAACACACAGAGATGAGCCATCGGGAGGTGCCAACACCAGAGCTTTATTCAGAGGCCATCACAGCAAGCCATCACAGCAAGTCACACAGCTAGTAAATGTCTGAAGGAGAATTCCAGCTTTTCCTGACTCTTGCCTTCCAGCATTTTATACATTGCACATATTACCTGCTACCTGGGGTTTGATAAAAGGCTAGGCTACTAGGTTTAATTGTTTCTATTTAGCATCTTCTGTTTATTGACATTTTGACTTAATCAATGCCAATTAGTTTTGATGATCTAATGTAATATAGTTTAAGATGTGGTAAATCTAGGCCTTTTTCGTTCTTGGTTGTTGCCATAATTGTTCATTATGACCCTTAAGATTTTTTTTTTACTTTTTTTTTTTCAGATATATTTTGCTATCTTGTCTTGTTCTTTAAAGTAACCCCTTGGAACAGCACGAAATTTATAAATATAGGTAATATCATTTTTATTTTATGACACAACCCAGCCATTAACAGTGACTATTATTCCAGTCATTTAAGTCTTTTTTTTTGTAGAATGTTTTGCATTCATATTCATATTAGTCCTAAGGGCCTCTTGGCCACCTCTCATTTTTTAATGTATTTTTTAGTTATTTTTAATGGAATTAAATTTCTTATCTTTTCTGACTAATGATTTTGTACTGTATCCTACTTAAAATAGTAATTGCTTTAATTCTTTTGGTTGAATCTCTAGGATACTTTAAGCAAATCATTGTATCTGCAAATAAAGATAACTTTGCCTTCTCTTTGCTTATTTGCTCAGTTTTGTTTTATTGCTATAGCTAGAGTTTCAAGAATGCTATTTCAAACTATTTCTCCTGACACACCAATATTCCATTACAACCATATGCCATAATTTGGTTAGTCATTCCTCATTTAATGGGTACTCTTTTCAGTTTCCATTTCTTTGCCACTATAAAAAGAGTTGCTATTAATATTTTTGCTCATCTTTTTGGGATGATCAAAGACCTAGTAGTAATATTATTGGGTCAAAGGCTATGTATAGTTTAGTAACATTTTAGTTGCTTTCCAGAATAGCTGGACTAGTTCACAACTCTTATCAATAGTGTATGAATGCAACTTTCCCCTATAGCCCCTCCAACATTATTTATTTTCCTTTTTTGTCAACTTTGCTAATCTGATAGGTGTTAGGTAGAACCTGGGTTGCTTTACTTTTCATTTTTCCAATTATTGCATCACCTTAATTTTCAAATATATCAGTCCTCATCTTCCCAGTGAACCATCTCTTGTAACAAAGAATGAAAATTGAAAAATGAGTTCCACAAAACTAACCAAAACATCATCCAGGTCTTATAATAAGTGTGAGTTATTTTACACCCAGCATCCTACAACTCTGAAAAGAAATGAAGGAGGTGTATATCCTCATTTCTTCACTGGGACCAGCCTTGGTAATTATAATTACACAGTATCTAATTTCATTTTTTTTTTTATTCTTTCCATTTACATCATAAGCAATACTTATTTAGAACCCACTATGTGCAAGGAATTATAATAGGTACTAGGATACAAAAATGAAATAGATGTAGTCTCTGCTTTCAAGGTTTTTATAATCTAATGGTTTGGGGGTGGGGAGGGAGGATAAGGCATGCATAAAAATAATAACAGGGCAGAGCCAAGATGGCTGAGTAAAAGCAGTGACTTGCTTGAGCTGTCCCCCAAAGCCCTCCAAATACCTGTAAAAAATGACTCCAAACAAATTCTAGAGCAGCAGAACCCACAAAAAGACAGAGTGAAACAAATTTCCAGCCCAAGACAACCTGGATGGTTGATTAGAAAGGTCTATTGTGCCGGGCTGAGAGAGAAACGCAGTTCAGCATGGGCATGCAGGCAAAACAGGCCTCAGCAAACCTGGAGCAGGCCCCAGAGAACTGAATCACAGGCAGCTGTGGTGGTTTCCAGACTTCTCAACCCACAAATGCCAAAGACAACTTAGAAGGTCAGTAGGAAAAGTCTGTGACCACTGTGAGAGAGAAGCTTGGTCCCAGCCCCAGTACTGGTGTGGCCCCGAGGTGACGGTTGCTTCCAGAGCTTCTGGCCCACAGACTGAGGGGGAATCGGATAGCTGATCAGAGGGGGATTGCAGGGATCTCTTTGCTGGTGCTGAGGCAGCAATCTCTTGCTTTGCCTGTGCTTGAATCTGGGTCACAGTTCTGGGTGGCAGTCCTAGGGCGAGGAGAAGTGCTGGTGTGGTGGAGCTTATGGTGGTAGAGAGGGAATCCTCCTCACAGTTCCAAGGCAGAAAAGAGAGCTTGTGGTCACTCATAGACCAAAGCATAGGCCAGGAAAGGAGTAAACACCTCACCCTTGATCATACCATCTTGGAACAACTGAAAACTTACAGGTCCCTAGAAGTATTTCTGAAAACAGCTACTCAAATCCCCCGAAGCTTAGGACAGTACATTCTCCATGCTGGAAACAGACCTCTGCCTTAACAAAGTTTAAAACTCAAGTAATTGGCTGGGATCATGAGCAAACCTCACCAAAAAAGTCATACCATAGAATTGTTCTTTGCTGACAAAGAAGATCAAAACATATGACCAGAAGAAGACAACAAAGTCAAAGTTCCTACATCCAAATCTTCCAAGAAAAATATCAATTAGTCCCAGGCCATGGAAGAGCTCAAAAAGGATTTTGAGAAGTAAGTAAGAGAAATAGAGAAGAAACTGAGAGTGATGTAAGAAAATCATGAAAAACAAATCAACAGCTTGTCAAGGAGACCCAAAAAAATCCTGAAGAAAATAACACCTTAAAAAATAGCCTAACCCAAATGGCAAAAGAGGTTCAAAAAGCCAATGAGGAGAAGAATGCCTTAAAAAAAAATAATAATAACAGGCAGAATGCTGGAAGTATAAAGGCCAAGTCCAAAGTGCTATGAGGAGTCAGAGGCTGGAAAGACCACTTACAGCTAGGAGGACAGATGGGAGAGAAAAGGAGATTTAGCAAAGACTTCATAAACAGCTGTCCCCATATTTGATCTTCATCTTGCTCCAACAAGCCATGTGCAACTTCAAATTGTGTATATGTAGCGAGTATGCTATGGCTCATTTTCCTAGAGGCAGGGTGGCTACCTCTCTCAGGATTCTGGGGCACCCCTGAGGGGCTTGGGGTGTTTCTTTTCTGTTGCTACAGGCTTGTCTCTCCACTAGTAGTGCTCTTTCCACTATTAGGTGTCCATGATTAGTACCCTACTTCCATTTAACAACTTAGCATCTACTAGCTTTTACAAAGGGAAAGAAGAAAAAACAAAAGTTCCTTCACCTAAAATGGAAAAGAATAAATACAGAGGCAAAAACTAGTTTCCATAAGAATGCATGTTAGGCTCACTGGGGAGGGCCTAAGGCCTCTCCCCTTACAATATTGTCTCTTATCTGGTTGCCTTCATTGAAGGAATCAAATCAGTAGCAGAGAAGCCAAACAAAATGTATCCAAAAAGAAAAATGGTTGAGCTCTTTTGAATGGGCCCTAGGTCCGGCTAGATAGCCAATCAGGAAGGTTTTTTCTAACTATACAGTTAGCAGACCAGAACTAGTACAAGTGCTCAGATCTTTCTGAAACACATCTATTACATGTCATCATGACTTTGGGAATCAGGCCTCAATCTCTTCACCTAGATTGATACTATCAGAGGTACTCTATACATGTGCCAATCTCCATTACATATATAATATGTAGTATAACATATACACACACATATATGTACACATGCACACACTAAATATAACTGAATACTTGTTGCTGGTTATACACAGTGGGTTTGGCTAGATAATCTCTAAAATCCCTTCCAACTTTGAATTAAATGTTTTTGTATACATTTGTCATTTTATATTTACATTTGCCCTGGCTTTCCCATGAGACTTTAAACATCAGCTAAATTCTTGTAAGTTGACAGATTTTAAAATATTACATGCTATATAATGAACAAATAATAGCTAACATTTATATAGCACTTTAAACTACAAGTCACCCACTGACTGCCTTAGTTTCCTCATCTGTAAATTGGTGCTATTATTATCCCCATTTTACAGATGAGGAAACTGACATGAGAAAGGTTCAGTGACTTGTCCTGTCTCACCTAGCTAGTAAGTGTTTGAGACAGGATTCAAATTCAAGTCTTCCTGACTTCAAGTCCAACATTCTATGCACTATGCTGAGCAGTAAGAAATATTTAGTGCCTACTGTGTGCATATCATTGTATCAAATACCAAAGAGACTACATTATAAACTCTTTAAAAACACGCACCATGTCTTACATAACTTTTAAGTCCTTATAATGGCATTCCTAATGCCAGTATTGTCTTCTCTAAAACCTGCAACTCCTCTTGGTTTCTTTATATCTTTTAATGTTGCCACCATTTTTCAGTTGTATGTATTGTGTTGCCCTTACAATATTTTAAGCTATTTACAAATCTTAATTGTTTTCATTAGCATTTATGATACTGAACTCTATATAGTAGGATGCAAATTCGTTGGATTTTTGTTGAATAAGTTATCAATAATACTTCTAGTTAATTCAACAAATATTCAGAGCCTATTAAGTGCAGAGTGCCAGGCTAGTCATGGAGGCAAGCACAAAGATCAATAAAATGACAAAGATACTGCATGCCTATGCAGTTTACAATCTAATTGGAGAGATAAGATCCATAAGTAAATAACTTCAGTACAAAGTAGAATGTGAGAAGTACAAAGATAGGTATGAGGAAAGACAGATTACTTCAAACTGGGTGGGCTCCACTAAGGTATCATAGAGGTAGCATTTGAAATGTGTTAAATAAACATATCAATAAATGAATCTTTATTGATAGATGAATTTTAAGTATAAGGAAACATAAGACAAAGTGCTCTCAATAGTTCTGTACTCTCAAGATATTTAAAACATAGTTTGGGCCATAGAACATATATACAAAAAGAAAAATAGAAGTACAAGGTAGCTGGAGAGGATCTTAAAGCTCTCACAGTGACTTCTTAAAAACATCCTGTAGTGACTGAAAACCCTAAGGTTTTCACTGCATTTTTGAACTTACCAAACCAGAATGTGTGGTTTAAGAGAAAGTGGTCTTTGACACTGTTAACAATACCTGACTTTAGTTTCTTAAAGCAGCCCTAGTTTTACCCTGCAAACTTTTGTTTATACTGAGTCTAAAACAAGCCCAGTAAACAGACAATAGCATCTCTTCCATTCCATGAAAAATTTGCATTCCTGCTAACTTGGATTTCTATTTAGCCTAAATTATGATAGCAGCAGTAGTAATTGTTGACATTGATAGGACAGTTTAAGATTTACAAAGAACTCTACATACATTTTCTCAAGGGTTGCCATTTTATTTCATTCATCATGTTTGCCTCCTAGTTCAAGTTGAGTGCATAGGTCTATAGCACATTTTTGGTGGTCAATAAATGATTATCTTAACAGCTGAGGTGGTAAGAACAATAGGGATAATATACATTAGGTAGGAGCTAGAGCGGCTGATGAAGGTAGTATGCTAGTTTATATGTGGGCTAGTCCTTGGGATTTAGATTGAGACCTAATTCTGGAGAAAACAAAATCTCTAATGAATAAACTCATGGGGTTGGGAAGTAGGGAAAGTCCTCCTCTGTTTATCTGCTTTGTTGAATTAAATGTTGAACTTGGTTGATGAGAATGGATAGTTCTTTGACACTGCTGTATAAAAATATTTCCATCAGTAATGTTTTGTTGTGTTTGTTTTAAGATTTTCAAAGAAAAAGGGGGGGGGCGGGAAGTGCCACATTTTAAAATGAAGAAAGTAAACATGACCTGAAGGTTGTTAGAAGTGTAATAATAGGGGCAGCTAGATGGCACAGCTGATAGAGCACCGGCCCTGAAGTCAGGAGGACCTGAGTTCAAATTCAGTCTCAGACCAAACACTTGACACTAGCTGTGTGACCCTGGGCAAGTCACTTAATCCCAATTGCCTAAAAAAAAAAAAAAAAAAAAAAAAGTGTAATAATAAAACTGGTAGACTAGAAGAGCTGGGAAAATTAAGGAAGAGAGAAAGCAAGTGCAGGTTCTGAAACTAGTTGAAGTTTATGGAAGATATGCAAGTTATGGAGTAACTGATTTACTCTATACATTCAAGGGTGGGTGGGGCATGTGAGGGAACACTTTGTAATGAAATGCCTGCTATAGTAACCACTACAATAAAAGTGACTATAAAATGAGAGTGACCTAGAAAAACCCTACTTGTCAGGAATTTTTTTGGCCAAGGACAAGCTGAATCAGTGAAACTTTAACAATTGCCAGGGACATTATAAAAGCTTCACTGAAAACTATTTTTTGGTAGGAAGATTTTTTTTTGGCCTATAAGCATGGGACAAAAATCATTCAATTTACACACATAGTGAAATATGTTTGTAAATATAAAAATATAAACATAAATATAAAATTACTGAAGCAAAAGTAACTTTGGGAGCAAGTGAGTTTGTGAAAGATAAAGTGGAAAGATTGGGATAGTTTGACATATATTCTATATTTGAAGTGAGTGAATTTCTTAGGGTTCATAGAAATGATGGCTGGCTTAATATTCTGCAGGGGTGGCTGCCACAATGGTATGAGAAGATCCTAAAGATGAAATTAAAGACATAAACAATCCATTGGGGAGGAAAATGGGGAGATGCCTATAGAAATTTCCGTGACTGTATGGAAAACTCAGTAACTCATATTTTACGGCATGCATAGAAAAACATAAACAAGGGCAGGTATCTGAAGATGAATATAGAAGGCTAGCACTGTCCTATTTTAGGACTGCTAAAGCTCAGAATGAGTTGAGACTGATGAATCCTAAATTCAACAAAAAGAGTTTTTTTGTGTGTGTGTTTGGATGATGAGGAGACTTAAAGGAGTTGGTATGGTGGAAGAAAGAGAAGGATCAAAGAAAAATTGGAACTACTGCTTGGGGTGAATGGAATGATGACAACAGACAAGGATAAGAGGGCTGAATCGTTCAACTCTTAATTGCTTCTGTTTTTCTTCCCAAGGAAAATGATTATAGGATGACAGATTTAAAGTAGGAAAAGATTTAAGAAGTAATCTGGTCAAACTATCATTTTGCAGCTAAGAAAACTGAGGTCTAGAGAAGTTAAGTGATTTTGCCAATGTTACAAACAAGAAAAAAGTGGCAGAACTGGATTTTGAGTCCAGGTCTTCTAACTCCATTTGTAATACTCTTTCACTCTATTATGCTGCTTCTATGGACTGGGAAGAGTAGAACAAAAATGATCAACAAGGAATTGAAACCAATGGTCCGTGAAGAAATAAGGGAGCATTAGGTTACCCTCAATAAGTTACCCAGCCTAGATGAGCTGCGTTTTATGATACTGAAACAACTGGCAGAGTTTTAAGTAAGTTGTTTTTGCTAAATGAGTATAGCATTGCCTTAGAACCAAGTCAAGGAATGGCTTGAGTAGAACAGCCAGTTAAGAAGGTGCCCTGTCCAGCAGGTGATGTTTGGTACAAACTGTTCCCTAAGGAGACAAAGGACATCAAAGCTTATAGTCCCCAGTCATGAGTTGCCCCAGACACAAACACACAGTTTTTCCTACTGGTATACTTCTCTCCCGAGTTTCTGTAAGTTTGTATCCATTCTTCCCCACAGACACCATATACGTATGTTGTTGGGAAAGTGTAACCCAAGCTTAAGGATGGACTACTATGTAATGATTATTCTGTTTTGTATTCTGTTTAATAAATATTTAATGATTAAGAGCTAATGGAGTGACTTTGACTGATTTGTTTAAATGGGAAACACATGTATTGGGACTCAGGCGCTATAGCTGTAAGTAGTAGATGTTGAGCTTCCCTACACCAGAGTTATCCCTAGACCCCTGAGAGACTGAGTTGTAGCAACATTGCCACCATCTTCTGCCAATGTGATGGGGTCTACACTGGGATGAGTGAGCTAGACCAAAGAAAGAAGACAGTTAGAAGATTGGGATGTTCACATCTAAACATAATACCTGCACTACACAAAGTATATACAAAATTATACAAATAATTTAAAGAGGAATAAAGTAATAACTAGGGGAATCAGGAAAGACCTTGTGTAAGAAGTGGCACTTAAGCTATACTTTAATAGATATTTGAGATTCTCTGAAGTGAGGTGAGGATGGAATACAGATATCAAGTACCACTTGTGCAAAGGCATGGAGGCTGAAGATTGACTTTCGTGGGAACTCTAGTAGACCAGTTTGAGTATAAGGGATAGTTTGTGAAAGGGGGAGAAGTGTAATATGAAATGAGACTGGAAACATAGAGGCCACATTGTGGAAGGCTTTAAATGCCAGTCTGAGGATTTGTGTTATGTCTTAAAGACAATGTAGTCCCAACCTATTTTTCCAGTATTATTTCTTGCTAATTTGCTACAACAAACCTCTTTTCAGAGAAATTGGCCTATTCACTCTCCACTAATAAATGTAACTGATGTACCCATCCCATTCCCTTCCTGAAGTTCTCTTTCCTACCTGTAGAAATCCTAACTATCATTCAAAGTCCAGTTCAAATAATAATAGCTAACATATATACAGTGGTTTAAAATTTTGGAAGTATTTTTTCATTCCCTGTCTCAAATGACCCTCACAACAATGCTGTGGGATAGATGCTACAGGTACACTACACCATGTCTTTTATAGAGAATCATATCCCTAGAACCATACAATTTTAGAGTTGGAAAGGACCTAAGATATTATCTAATGTAGTGGTTCTCAAAGAAAATCTTGTTGAAGGGATCTGCAAAGTCAAAACTATTTTCATAATAATTCTCTTATTTTAATTTCTAATATGGCAAATGTTGATAGATCTCATCCACATAAGTAAAAGCTGTTTAGGGGTCATTAATAATTTTTAAGAGTGAAAGGGGATTCTATGACCAAAAAGTTTGAGAATCACAATCTAATCCAACCCCATTCCTATTACAAATGAGGAAACTAAAGTCTTGTTAGGAGAAAGTACATGCTCACAGTCCTTATTACCTTTTTCTTTACCACCTCAGTTTGAAGTGATCTCTTTTTCCTTTGAATTCTGATATCATTTAATCACTCTACCATTCATTTGTCATATTATTTACTGCTTTGCTTGGTTATTTTTTCATATATCTTTGTCTTGTCTTTCAATCTAGATTATGAACTACTTGACTGAAAGAGACAAACAGGAAAATGTTTATCTCTTTATATTTTGCTGAAAGGTTTAATGTACAATGGATTAATATCAATACTAAACACATATGCACCAAATGGCATAGCAGTTAAATACTTATAGGAAAAGTTAGATGAATTACAGGGAGAAATAGACAGTAAAACTACAATAATGAGAGACTTCAACTTACTCCTTTCAGACATAGATAAATCTAAGCAAAAAATAAACAAAGAAGAAATGAAAGACCTAAATAGAATTTTGGAAAAGTTAGATATGATAGACCTCTAGGGAATATTGAATGAAACTAGAAAGGAGTAGACATTTCTTAGCTATCCGTGGCATCTTCACAAAAATTCATCATGTATTAGGGCATTAAAAACCTCACAAACAAATGTAGAAAAGCGAAATATTAATGCACCTTTTATCAACCAAAATGCAATAAAATTACATTCAATAAAGTATCTTTGAAACAAAGATTAAAAATTAATTTGAAACAAAATAACTTAATCCTAATGAATCAGTAAGTCATAAAACAAGTCATAGAAACAACTGATAATTTAATTAAAGACAATGACAACAATAAGACAAGATACCAGAATTTAGGGAATGTAGCCAAAGCAGTACTTAAGGGAAATTTTATATCTCTAAACATCTTTATCAAGATGAAAAGAACAGATCAACAAACTAGATGTGCAACTAAAAAAACTGGAAAAACAAAAATTAAAAACTTAAAATTAAATGCCAAAATTGAAATCTTGAGAATCAAAAGATATTAACAAAGTTGAAAGCAAAAGAACCATTGAATTAATAAACAGTTATTTTTAAAACTCAATAAAGTGATAATCCATTAATTAATTTCTAAAAAGAAGAAAACCAAATTACCAGTATCAAAGATGAAAAAGGTAAATTCACAACCAAAGAAGAAATGAAAACAGTTATTAAGAGAAATTATATGTCAACTATATGCCAATAAAATTGACAATCTAAATAACATGAATATTTACAAAACTATAAATTACCCAGATTAACAGAACAAAAAATAGAGTACTTAACCCTATCTTAGACAAATAAATTTAATAAGCCATAATTAAACTCCAAAAGGAAACAATCTCAGGAGCAGATGGACTTACTAGTGAATTCTACCAAATATTTAAAGAACAATTAGTTCTAATACTACAGAAACTCTTTGAAAAAATAGGAAAAGAAAAGGTCTTATCAAATTCCTTCTGTAACACAAATATAGACCATATATTTTTTAGGAAGAGTTAAAACAGAAAGAGAAAATTATAGACCAATTTCCCTAATGAATGTTAATGCAAAAATTTTAATTGCATACATACATATATATATACACACATATATGTATATATATATATATAAATATACACACACACATATATATGAGACCACAGCAAGATATCATAAATATTATACAACTATGACTAAGCTAGATTTATGCCAGGAATTCAGGACTGGTTTGATATTTCATATATATATACACACACACACACATACATATATATATATATATATATATATATATATATATAAGGTATACACACACACACACACACATATATACATACATATTTGGAAAACTATTAATATAATTGACCATATTAATAACAAAAACAATAAAACATCACAAGCATAACAATCAATACAGAACAATCTTTTAACAAGATTAAATTTCCATTCCTTATATAAATACTAGACAGCATAGAAATAAATGGAGTTATCCATAAAATGTTATCATTTTATTTATCTAAAACCAAGAGCCAGCTTTAACTGTAATGGGGATAAGCTAGTGGCCTTTCCTATAAGATCAGGGTAAGGCAAGGATGCCTATTATCACCATTACCATTCAATATAGCACTTGAAATATTGGTATAGTAATAAGACAAAGAAATTGTCTTATTACTCTAACAATGAAAATAAGAAAGAAAAAATGTAAGAAATAAGTGTAGGCAAAGAGGAAATGAAATTTTCACTTTCTGCAGATGATATGATGGTTTACTTAAAGAACCCTAGAAAAATCAACTAAAAAATTAATTGATGCAACTAACAACTTCAGCAAAGTTGCAGCATATAAAATAAACCCACATAAAAATCTTTTCCAGGGAAAAAAGAAAACAGCCTTCCCTTGAACCCATAATTACTTCAAGCTATTGCCTTTTATAGGCCCTTATCAGAGTCAACCTCCTAAAAAAAAGCTGTGTATGCTGATTGCCTCCACTTCCTCTCTTCTCACTTCACTTCACTTCAAAAGAATAAACCCCTAGAGATGGAAGAGACCTCAGAAGCTATGTAGTTCAAGCCCCTCATTTTCTGATAAGGAAACTGAATCCCAGGAAGGGATTTTGTTCAAGTTCATGCATGTACTAACCAAGGTGTGGTTTGAATCTCACTTCTCTCAATCTAGCAGAGGACTTCTGAACCCATTGAAATCTTATTTCCATCTTCATTACTCAATTAAAACTGTTCACTCTAAGGTCAACAGTGATCTCTAAATCTCCAAATCCCATGACGTTTTCTCAATACTTTTTTACTTTTCTGAAGCATTTAAATGTCTATGCCACTTTCTGGATACTCTCTCCTCTCTCTCCTCTCTGGAGAGAGTATCCAGAACCAATTCTTTTGGTTCTAGCTGCTGTTCCTCAGTCTCTCTTGCTATATTATTGTGCTTATCCAGCCGACTACTTTCAGGCGTTACCCAAGAGTCTGTCCTAGGCTCTCTTATCTTCTCCCTCTATACCTCCTTTCTTGGTGATCTTATTAGCTCTCTTGGGTTCAATTATCTTTTTTGGGGGGGGCAGGGGAGGCAATTGGAGTTTCGTGATTTGCCCAGAGTCACACAGCTAGTAAGTGTTTGAGGCAATATTTGTTCTCAGGACCTCCTGACTCCAGGACCTCTGCACCAGCTAGCTGCCCTAGTTCAATTATCTTTATACAGATAATTCCTGGATTTATACGTATCTTGAACCTCTTGAGTTCCAGTATTGAATGGCCGCCTGCCTTTTGGCTTTTCTAATTGGATTTCCTGTAGGCATCCCAAACTCAACCTGTCCAAAACAGAATTCAATCTTTTCCACAAAACCCACCCCTTTCCTATCTTCCCTATTTCTGTTGAGGGCACCACTGTCCTTCCAGTCACTACTCAAGAGTCATCCTTGACCTGTATCAGATTGTGCGCTGTCTTGGAGAGGGTGGTGGGGAGGAAGGGGGAGAAAAATTTTAAACTCAAAAACATATGGAAGTGATTGTTGATAAATCAAAATAAATTAATAAAAAAAAGTCATCCTTGCCTCTTAACTTTCATTTATCCTTAATATCCAATCATTTGTCAAGCCCTGTCACTCTGTCTTCTTATCTCCTGCATCTCAGGCAGCTAGATATTGCAGTCCTGGAGGCAGGAATGCAGGTTCAAATCTGCTGTCAGATGCATACTAGCTATGTGATTTTGGACAAGTCATTTAACCTCTATCTGCTTCAGTTTTCTCATCTTTAAAATGGGAATAATAATAATATGCCTATCTTCCATGGTTGTTGTGAGGATCAAAGGAGATAATATTTGTAGAGTATTTTGCAAACCTTAAAGTGTCCTTAAACTTGCGTTCAGAGAATTTTTTTTTTTTTTTTTGCATTGTTCTGTGCCATGGAAAAGATACAGAATCTTTCATCCAGAAACTTCAATGTTTCCTAATTAAGGAAAACCCCTTAAATGTACCCCCAAGCTAATAAGTCACATACAATAAGATTGTCCATCTAAAAACAAAACCAACAAGTATTTGATAGTGAGAATGAGGCATTCTGTTTAACAAAGTCTGATACACACTCCTGAAGCTTGCAGATGATTTCTGCAGGTCTATATGCAACTTCTTTTGATGTAAAGAAGAAAACATTTATGCAATCATTATGTCATTGGAAATCATTCTCTAATATTGCAGGATCTAAAAATACACAAGAGAAATCAGCATTAAATTTAAAAGCATTTGTGCTGTGTGAACCTCAGAGGCAGGGATTGTGCCAAGCTAGGCAGGAAGCAGTAGGGAATGTGGATGAACACAGCAGTAAGGAACATTTTCATTGTTCTCTAAAATGCTATCATAGTGCTAACAGTGGCTTCAGAGAGAGCTCTAACAATGGTTTCTATAGTTAAAATAAACATTCTTTTTTCAGAGCATCTTAAATAATAAAATTATGCCAATAATTAACATGTCTTGACCAATTAGCATTTCCTGACCTACAGATTTTAAGTGGAGCCCTCAAAATTTTGGCCTAGAATAACGAGGCAAATCTCTATGCTTGCAAAGGTACCTTTATATTGCTTTGTGAGGAATATAATACCTTGATCTGGAAGGACTGAGAGTGTTCTCTTTGTGAGGATAAGCTTATGTTTACTTTGGGGCTTTTTGGATAATTTGTAGCTTTGGAGGGCTTTCAAGGAAGAAATAAATAGTTTCTCCAAAAAGTGACTAATATCTTGAAACTATGGAGAAATGCTCAGCTACCTTTGGGTAAATAATTTAATTTTGGTAAGCCGTCTTCTTAAAGAGCCCCTTTTAGTACATTGTTTGGTATTACATTTCTCCACAGTAATAATAAGTAGTTAATTCAATTCAACTCCACAAACATTTATTATGCACCAACTATTTGTAAAAGGCACTGTGGTAGTTGCCGTGCAGAGGATACAAAAATGAAATTAAATACAGTCCTGATCTCAAGAACAGGGGATAAGACAATTATAAAACAAAGCAGGATATATTCTGTACTCTAGGAAAGGCACAAACTGAGTACTATCAGAGGTTAGACAATGCAGAGGTTATATATCCTATTAGTAGTGTCAGGAGAAACTTCATAAAAAAGTGACATTTGAACTGGTCCTTGAAGGATCAATAGGTTTTTGACAGGCACAGACAAATAGTTTAGTTTGACCTGCCTGAGAGATATATGTTGGGGAGTAGTGTGAGGTGATACTAGAAAGGTAGATTGGGGCAAAACTTTGAATGCCAACCTAAGGAGTTTGGATTTGTTAGTCAATGGAGAATTGTTGAAGGTTTCTGAGTCTCGAAGTTATTAGAACAGAGTTGTACATTAGGAAGATTTATCTGTTAGCAGCATGCAAAGGGGCAGGGTGCTGTGTCAGTTAAAAAGAAGAGATAACTTCTAGACTACTTGCTTCCTTCAATTCTCTCATGTAGTTCTCTGTCTCTAGACTTCCTGTGACCAGATATGGAGGATTAATGGTGTCCTTTCCCCTACATCTTGGCTACTCCCATGTAGAAAATGGACTCAACTAAGCAAGTTTTTACTTGGGTCTTAGAATGCCTTTTCTACTTTGTGTTGCTTTTTCTGAGTAGGTGGCAGAATGTTATTCTCGAGATGACCTAGCCATGCTTGGAGATGACCTTGGGACCTCATGGTCTGGAGATTCTGGGTCCATTGAGTGGAGCTGATTGGCAACAATTCTGCATCAGGGAACACATCCAGCAGCAAGAGGAGGAGCCAAAGCACATGACCTGGCTTGCCTGAAGATAGGGACTTTCAGATAGACAGTGCAGGGCCAATTAGCAGTCCTGAAAATTGGTTCATGATTTTGGTGAGGCTTAAGTATAAGCCTTCCAGTAAATTATAAAAATAGTTAAAATTAAGTTACTGAATCTTATTTTAAGACAATTCATGTTCTGAGTGTTTTGTATGTCGTAAATAATAATTCTTCTTTTAAATTTGAATACATGGAGTACCTTTGTACTTCACTGTTCTGGGGAAGTCCTAGACATGATCAATGAGCAATCACTAGGCCCTCACATCTGCTAGGGAATCCTGCTATACTTCCCTTATTAACTCACCATTCCAATCTACACAGGAATTCTTCCGTCCTTCCTCAAACATCCCATGGATTTCTCTCCTTCCACTGTTTTAGTTGAGAACCTTGCCTCATATTTTACAGAAAAAAAAAAAACTGAGGCCATTTGCTGTGAACTCTCTCTTTTCTCCTCTTCCTTATTTCCTATCATCCAAATGCCTTCTGCCACTCTCCTCCTTTACCCCTGTCTCACATGATGAAGTGACCTTACTCCTTACCCAGGCTAATCCCTGTACTTGTTCAAGTGATCCCGTTCTATCCTGTCTTCTCCAACAGACTGCCCCATTCTATCATCCCTACTATTTCAATTTTCAAATTTCATATCTCTGCCCTTTGTGAGTTATCTACAATAGGTGCCTCTACTTTCTCTCTTCTCATTCTCTTCTTAATCCCTTAAAATTTGGTTTCTGACCTTATTCCACTGAAACTGCTCTCTTCAAAGTTACTAATGATCTTAGGTGCCAAAGTCAATGGCCTTTTCTCAGTACTTATTCTCCTTGATCTCTCTGAGGACTTTGATTCTGTTGGTCATTCTCTCCTTCTCTTTTCTCTGTAGGTTTTCAGGACACTATTCTCTCCTGATTTTCCTCCTAGCTATCTGACCTATCCCTCTCTGTCTCCTTTGCCAGATCCTCCTCCAAATTATGCCCTCTAATGGTAGGTGTCCCTCAGGGTTTTGTTCTGGGCCCTCTTCTCCCTCTATACTACTTCACTTGGTGATCTCATCAGCTCACATGGATTAAATTACCATCTCTATGCTGATCATTCTCAAATCTACCTGGCCTGCCTCAGCAACAAATAGGGGTGGTAGTAACACCCCAGTTCACCTCTGTTCTGGCTTCCCTTCACTTCTTCCATGGTCTTCACATTTGGCTTGACTCTATAGGCAGGTATTTCAAAAAAGCACCTTTTTCCTTTCCTCCCTTGTGCTTTCACTATTCCTAACCTGCTCATCCCCAGGCCCTGTTGTTCCTACAATCTGCCCTTTCCATTCTTCTTACCAAACTGCCAAGACCTTAGGAAGGAAGTCGTGAAACCATGCTGATTTTGTCCATTGAATTTTTTTTAAAAATCTGAATTTAACAAACATCAAATAAAATGAGCATCCATATATAATGTAACAGAAGAAGAGGATTATACAGGAAACTATGTAATTCATTGCAAATCAGTGCTGGCTAAACTTAACTAGAGCTTTATGGCAATCATCTTATTCATCCATGATTGACTTCTTTTCACCCTTCCCTCAGTTGTTATTTTAAACTTTCTTTCTCTTTAAGCCCCAAATCTATATCTAACATCCTCTCTTACAAAATGGTCTTGTATCATACTTTACTGACAAGATAAAGGTCACCTGTGAGCTCTCATGGAACAAAAGAAAGAGCACTGACTCAGGAATCAGAGGACCTGATTTCAAATATTGCCTCTAAAACTTTCCTTTGTGACCTTGAGCAAATTACTTAGTGTCAATGGGCCTCAGTTTCCTCATCTGTAAAACATAAGAGTGTTGGACTAGATGGCCCTTAAAGCCTCAGATTTAGATCTATGAAAATCTTTTCATCTTCACCCATATTCTCCTTTTATCCAGTGTCAAAAAATTAGGTGGTTTTTACTGCCAAACCTATTACTTTCAGTTGTATCTTTGATTCTACCACCTGTTCCATTATTTCTTGTATTCAGTCTCTCCCTCTCTATTGATGCCTTTTCTACATGCAAATTTTCTCAAGATTCTCTATTCTGAAAAACAAAAACCCAAATAAAAAAACTCTTCCCTTGACGCTATCACCCCTTCACTCTATTTTTTTGTTTCTTAAATTTCTAGAATTGGTAATATTTATGTGCTGCCTTCCTCACTGTGTAATTCACAAGCCCTTACAATCTTAGTCAGTCAGTCAACAAACATTGTTAAATACCTGCTATGTGCCAAGCACCATGCTAATTGCTGGGATACAAGTGAAGGCAAAAACAGTCCCTGTCCTCAAGGAACTCACAGTCTAATGTGGCAGACAATATGCAAACAAGTATGTATAAACGAGATTTATATACCCAATAAATTGGAGGTAACATCACAGGGAAGGCAATATCTTTGAGGGAAAGTGGGAAATAGGACATAAGCTGAGATGAATCAATCTGACTTCCATTCTTCTACCACTGTAGCCAAATTTCTGTCTCCAAAGCTCATCAATGATTCATTAACTTCCAAATCTAGTCTTTTCTCAGGTCTTTTTCTTAGTCATGACCCTTCTTGACCTGTATACAGCATTTGACAAGTTGGTCACTCCATTTCTTATACAAGTTAATTCTTTCTTGCTTTTCACAATTCTTCTTTCTCCTCCTTTTTCTCTCATCTGTTTGACCAATGCTTCTCAGTTCTCTTTAATTGGTCCATCATCCTCTTCCTAGCCTTAAAGGTATCTGTCTCCCACGGCTCCATCCCAGGTTCTCTTCTCCCCCTCTAGAAGAGCTCATCTATTCCCATGATTTCAATATTACATTTCCCTGACTAAAAAAAAAAAATCTACTGATCTAGCCTAAATCTCTACCCTGAGCTCCAGACCCATATTTTTATATGCTGTTGCTGAATAAATTCATCCGTATATCCAACTGTCACCTCAAACCCAACATGTCCAAAGTTGAATTCACCATCTTCTCCTTTCTCTCAACTTCCCTATTTCTATTGATGGTACCACCATCTATCTAATTAACCAGGATTGAACTCTCAGATTAATATTAAACTCTTCACTTTTCCTCAACGCCCATATTCACTGGGTGTCAAATCCTGTTGATTTTATTCCTAATATATATGTGTATGTGTGTGTGTATGTATGTATGCACACATATGTGTATATATGTACATCTGTATATCTTCCCTGCTTACAATTTTCATAGCCATCACCTTGGTTCAGGCCATTATAACAGTTCCCCTGAACTTTTGCAATAGCTTCATAATTGGTCTTCCTGCTTACATTTTCACCCTCACCCTAACTTCAATCCTACCTTTGCCAAGCTACCAAAATAATCTTCCTAATGCATGTCTGACCACATTACTCCTTATTTAGAATCCTTTAGTAGCTTCATATCGCCTCTCAGATAAAACATTAACTCCTTAGGTTGACATTTAAGCTTCCTCCTGCCTCCAAGTCTTGCTCCAGCTTACCTTTTCAGTCTTATGCCGTACCATTCTGTTTCATGAATTCTAGAGCCAAACTAAATGGTGACTAGTTATTTCCTAGTCTTGTCTTGTGATCTCCTGCCTCTATCCCTTTGTTCAGGATGTCCGCCATTCTTAGAATGTACTCTCTTTACATTTCCACCTATTCAAATCATTCTCTTCCTTTAGGGTTCATCTTAGGTGCCACCTCCTCCATGAAGGCTCCCTGATCCCTCAGCTAGAAGAGATCTCATCTTCTAATTATTTTTAGCTCTTTATTCACCTTTATCACAATTTATCACACATCATACTTATTTGTGTACATGTTGTATCCCGCTATTAGAATGTAAGGTCCTTGAGGACAGAGATTATATTTCTACCTTGTATCCCAAGTGCTTAGCATAGTTCCATGTAATTTAACAAATACTTGTTACTTCACACTGTGGTAGGCATTTGGGAAGCTGTAGACACCAGATGAGAGCCTCCACCTCAGAGAGTTTACTGATTCGTAGACATTTTCAGTCTTATGCCATGAACATATAGATGATTAACAAATATTTATTGGGGCCATCTCTACTGCCACCTACACTGACCTAGGATCATACACTTTCTGTCAGTCACCTTGCATCAATGAGTGGAAAAACAGTAGCAAGTGAATAGCAAAGAAACTGTGACCTTGAAACAGATTTCCAGCAACAAGTGCTTTGAGAAGTGTCAGAAAGTATGAGCATGACGGTGTTGAACTAAAATGCAAAATAAAATTTGGAATCTACTTACCACCAAAAGCAGAAACTGGAAAATGTCCTATACTTCACTGTCTGTCTGGTTTAACTTGCACAGAACAAAATTTTAGCACAAAAGCTGGTTATCACCAAGCTGAAGCAGAACATGACTTCATTGTCATTGCACCACATACCAGTCCATGTGACTGTAATATTAAAGGAGAAGATGACAGCTGGGACTTTGGTACTGGTACTGGTTTTTATGTGAATGCCACTGAAGAACCTTGGGAAACCAGGGGAAAGGTCTTCAGTGGATATTTGAGATCAGATCAAAGCATGTGGGAGGCATATGATACTACTCGTCTTATGAAGTCTTATCCAGATTCTCAGTTGGGCATATTAATTGATCAAGGCAAAGATGACCAGTTCCTTAAAGATGGGAAATTACTTCCTGACAACTTTATAGCTGCCTGTGCAGAACAGAAAATTCCAATTGCTTTTAGATTGCAAGAGGGATATGATCACAAATACTACTTCATTGCAATTTTTGTTAATGATCACATCAGACATCACTCAAAATACTTGAACATATAAAGTTTCATATGCAAGTAATCTCACAATTATAAAAGTTACCATGTAAAATGAATTTTGAAAAAGATAAAATTATACATGAAAAATTACTGCCTGCAAATATTCACTTCTAATTTTTTTCAAAGGCTGACCAGCTTCTGAATAAATATATAAAATTAAGCGATCTGATTCCTTTTTGTTCCCCATTAAGTATCCTGATAGAAGACTTGTCATGACCTAGAAGCAGTTTGAAATTCTTGTAAAATTAAGTTTAAAGGATCACAGAATATGCAAATGATCAGAGTTGACTGTAATGAAAACAGTGATTCAGATATACCTGGGGATGTAACAATAAGTTGTGGTCGTTGGGTGTATCAATTCTTAGAGAACTAAATTATGGAACTATATCTCAGTAACTGAATAAAGAGACTTAATGCATTGAAAAAATCCCAGATGTTTATTAGATTGAATTGAATCAAATTGAATTGTGGTATTAGCTTGTATTGCATTTCAAGAGAAAATTACTTTGTAGGTAGTACTGATGTGTTATAGAAGACTCCTAAACCACCTTCCAAAGAGCTATTGGGTCTAACTTGGGAGCCTCTGAGAAGCCCAGGGTCACTTTGGAGACTCAGAGTTATACAGGGAATCACAGACATTCTAAATGGTCTGCATTAAACCCAGGTAGTTAATTGGGAGAGTACTAGATTACCATGGATCAAAGGTGAAGTAGAACATGTATTCATGTTTAAGCCAATCTATATTTAGTTTAAACAGGAGTGAAGTAGAGCAGCGATTAATTCATTTAGTAGCAAACATTTTTTAACTGTCTTCTATGACCAATTCACTATTCTAAATTCTAAATGTGACCACTTTTCAGCAGATTTCTCATACGGTTGTGCAAATTCCATCTTACTTAGACCATCTAATGCTGCCAATGAAGTATTTTTCTCTTATCTCTGTGTCAAGTCCTAGAAAAACCTTGACCAAAAGTTTTACTTGGAAAGTATTGCCCTAGTAGCTTTTATCTGGATCTACCTAGGGCCCCAGCTTTATCAGCCATCTCATCCTATGTCAATGGAAAGCAGTTTTAAGTAGCAGTTGGACACTGTTATTACTGTTGCTTTTGGCAGACTTCCAATTTCAAGGTCATGTTGAGGCATTTTCTGTCAACAGATCATTTGTGACAATAAACTCCAAACCATTTTATTGTAAGAAATTTACTAGGCAGTTACATAGGATTTCTGACCTGGGTTTTATAAATCCTTTTGCTGAATCAGTATCTAACATAAATCCAGGTTAAGTAATTAGTGCTACAGATATTGTTTCCAAGTGGAAAGTAGGCCAAACTTTTCTGCCTTCAGGGGTTACATTTGTAGGGAGATTTCCTTTCCTCACTCTGTCTGCATTGTTAGGAAGAATTTGATAATACCTCTTTCCACTCACTGGCATATAAATATAGGTATGGAGCAGGACAGGAATGTTTTCTTAGTGACCTTTCCATACTTGGAGGACTTCCTCTAGGTTGTATATTCAATAAACAACTTGTTTTTTAGTGTTTTATTAGCTTTTTTTTTGAGGAGGAAAATATATTTTAGTTCTATTTTTGAAAGGAAAATGGCTCATATGCATTATGTGTCAACGTATGTGAGGATGTATGAATATCAAAGGTAACTATTTACTAGGTTTGTGAAAGTTGTTCATTTTTAGCTGCCCTTTTATATCATTTGTAAAAATAATTTTAGAATTTGTTAGATTAAAGAAGATCTATCTGGTTTGCAGAATTTTAATAGAATCTGGCCAGTTTTATCAATTCAACAAACATTTATTAGTTTTTTTTTTTTTTAGCGTGTTAAGGTTCTATGCTATATACATTGGGAGACAAAAAGATAAACAAGATGGTCTTTGCCCTTCAGGAGTTTAACATCAATCAGGGGAGCTCCTGTGAATGGGCACACACAATAAAAAAGATTAGGATATGATAAATGCAAATAAAAAAAGTGTAAACAATGGACATGAGTGATCATAGGTCATAGAGGAAAGATTAATCTCTTCCAGATAGGAGCATGAGAAAAAGCTCTCTAAAGGAGGTAGCCCTGTCTAGGACTAAAGGAGAGACAGGATTTCCATAGGCAGAGATAGAGGCAACCTTAAAGCATCTCCTGCTCTCTTCTCAGGAACATACTGGAACCAGCTTGATCTGACTGTTAAGAGCCAATTGCTAAATTTTCAGTGTGAACATTTACACTTTGGAAATCAACAAATGTTATAAATCAGGTCTTTATTTATTTATTTTTGTTTATTGTCTAGATTTAAGAAAATGATGGAGAAAATGTTAATAATATGGATTAAACTTTAAAAATATGTCAAGCATGTATTTCCCCCCTTGGAAAGGCAGTTGTTAAACATTTACCAGCACACTCTTGCCTCTGCCCCAGCATTTTCCACTAGGATTTTCCTGCGAGTCACTCTTGGGTAGATGTTATAGTCAGCAAGGCCACAAATGCAATTGCATGTTATTGTGTACCTAGATAATATTATTCTCTGAGGATTTTTTAGTTAAGTGCTTGTTTATGTATCCGTATAAGCTCTGAGGTATCCTTATTCAAACTCCCATTTCTGCTGATGGATCTGGGATCCTAGAGCCAGACCACATCTGTTCCTCAGAGTTCTTGGGGGGCACTTGACAATGATTGGGAGGTGATTCTCTAATGCTATAGGTTCAAGCTCCCTGGTGTGTTCTACCCTATTAACTGCCAGTAATTAGCATCCCAGTTCCATTTAGTCTATCAATATATCTTAGCTTTTACAGGGAGATATTTACTTTAAAAACATAACAAGATAATAACAAGAGACTCTGGTGGCAAAGAATTGGAAGTTGAAGGGATGCCCATCAGTTGGGGAATGGCTGAACAAGTTGTGATATATGAATGTAATGGAATACTATTGTGCTATAAGAAATGATGAATAGGCTGACTTCAGAAAAACCTGGAAAGACTTGAATGAACTGATGCTGAGTGGAGCAGAACCAGGAGAACACTGTACACAGTAACAGCAACATTGTGTGATGATCAACTTTGATAGACTTAGCCAGGGTTGGGGAACCTGTGGCACTGAGGCCACATGTGGCCATCTAAGTCCTCAAGTGTGGCCCTTTGACGGAATCCAAACTTCACAGAACAAATCCACAAAACAAAAGATTTGCTCTGTGAAGTTTGGATTCCGTCAAAGGGCCACACTTGGGGACCTAGAGGACCACATGTGGCCTTGAGGCCACAGGTTCCCCATCCCTGGACTTAAACTCTTCTCAGCAATACAATGATCTATACTTCCTAGCTGCGTGACCCTGGGCAAGTCACTTAACCCCGAATGACTCGCCAAAAAAAAATAAAAAAGCAATACAATGATCTAAAACAGTTCCAAAAGACTCATGATGGAAAACGTAACCCACATCCAGAGAAAGAACTATAGACTCTGAATTCAGATCAAAGCGTATTATTTTCTCTCTTTTTTTTCTTTCTCATGGTTTTTCCCTTTTATTCTGATTCTTCTTTTACAACATGACTAATGTGGAAATATATTTAATATGACTGTACGTGTATAGCATATATCAGATTACATGCTGTCTTGGGGAGTGGGAAGGGGAGAGAGGGAGAAAAAAAACTTGGAACTCAAAATCTCATAAAAGTCAATGTTGAAAACTATCTTTACATGTAATTGGAAAAAATAAAATACTATTAAGTGGGAAAAAAATGTAGCAAGGACAAAAATGCAAGCATTTCTCCCCGCCCCCCCCATACAACCTCCATCTCTGAGGAGAGAGGGTTCAGATTTGATGCAATTTTTTTATTCAACAAATATTTATTAGGCATTTTCTACATATGTGTAAGGTACTGTAGCACTCATCCATGGAGTTCACTTCCAAATGTGCTTGATCATTATCCACTACTGATAGATAGGTCTGGTCAGATCACTCCGGACTTCACTCCTCACCTTCTGGCTTACAGCAGATTCTGATATGGTCTTCAATTCCTGGATTTGCATGACTTGCTCTCCTCACCTTTTAGTATTCACAGGGTCATAGCCATCTCCAAATTCTTTCACCTGAACCAGGAAAGAATAAATGCAAAAAGGCAAAGCGTAAAGGGCTTTGTCCATGGACCACATGTCAGCCTCAGATAATAAGAGCCTGAGAACATAACCCTTATAACATTTTCTCATTGACCTGAGCTAGAGCTAATGAGGAAAGGACAGACTCAAGGTTACACTTGCCCACTTTTTCTATTGCTATCTTTTCCTTTTCTAGTCATCTATATATCTATACAAGTATTCATTTAACACAAGGTTAAATTAACACACAAATATTTGCATGTAGAGAATGCACTTTATGTTATGTTTCTTCATAAACATCAATTCCCCTAAGAAAGCCCAAATCATGTGGAAATAAAAAAAGAAAAAGAGAATATATAAAATTCCTTTTAAGCCTGCTGACTAGTTTTCATCAGGCTTACTGACTGATTTCCTCAAAACCTATACTTATATCTTTTATACCCTGAATATAGGGGTCAATACTTATTATTTATGATAATGCTAATTCACTTTTTTTTATGTTAAACATAAGAATACTTTTCCCCCACTTATTTAGCCTGTCTTTTGCATGATTTTCTAAGTTCTAAGAAAAATTCCCAGGGGGACTGTCAGTACATGCAGTGGGGAAAAGAAGAACTGAAATGGCTCTCCATCACCAACTCTATTCTTAATCCTTTTTTCTCATCAACTGCAGATAAGTGGCGGTGATGAAGTAGGGAAGTGACAAAAGAGTAGAAGAGAAAAAACTCTCTGGAAGGCTATATCCTCTCTCTGAGTTGGAGAAGTTCACACAGTTTTCCTCTTCCTTTCTTAGTCTCCAATTCTTCACATAATTCTTCCCTTATGTTATCAAATAGACTCTGGTGTCCCCTAAATTAAAAAAAAACCAAAAATCAAAAAACAAAACAACCAACCAAACAACAACTTTGCTTGAACAATTCTTCCTACCATTCGTTCTTGCCTCTTCTCACAGTTAAGCTGTTCAAACATGGTATCCAACTGCTTTATTTATTTATTTTTCACGTGTTGTTTTACTTTCTGATATGCTCATTCTCTTAACTCCTTACAGCCTGCTTCAACACTTGAGACTTGACATTACTTTATGGAAGGTTTGCTGTTAGTGAAATCTAAAGGTTCAACTGAGGGCTTCAGGGATGTGTCCCTACAATTTGAACTTTCTTGGAGTGATTTGTATGTCTTCTTCTCCACCTGTTGTACTGCTGAGGAGAGGAAGAGAATCTGGGAACAAGCCCCAAATTTTGGGGATCATTTTGCTAGCAATGACCCCACAAAACACCCCCCAGGAATAGCTGCTGTTCCTGCTAGTGATTTGGGGTGGGATTATCAGAAGAGTGAGGATAGGGGAAAGAGAGACTACATGATCATTTGCCTGTTAGAAGGCCTGAAAACAGCATTTCAAAAGCAAGTAAACTTTCAGAAGATTAAGGGAATTACTCAAGGAGAAAAGGAAAACCCTGCCCTTTTCCAAGATAGGCTAGAGGAAGCCATTAAAAAGTATACAAATTTAGATCCTGATTCTACCGAAGGGGCAGCAATCCTTAGCAAGTATTTCATTAACCAATTTGCCCCAGATATTAGCAGAAAACTACAGAAATTGGCAGTGGAACCCCAAACATCTCAGACCCAGTTATTGGAGATTGCCTTTGGAATCTTTAACAATAGAAACCTAGTTGCAGCAGAAGAGAAAGAAAGCAGGCAGAGGGCTAGAGACAAAGAACGTGCTTGATTCCTGGCTGCTGCCATGGTCAGGAAAAGGCCTAAGGGTGTTTCTGGCAACTTGGGCAGTGGGAAAACCTGCTTACGATGCCACCAGGAGGGTCACTGGTCCAAGAAGTGCCCCTCCAGGGCACCCCCTCAGAGAAAGCCCAGCAACTTGGGCAAGGGAGGCCACAGGGAGGCCCACTGGTCCAAGGAGTGCCCCTCCAGCGCTCCCCCTTGGAGGAAGCCCCCAAGACGGACACCTCCAGGACCTTGCCCAAGATGTGACTAGGAAGGACATTGGAAGAAAGATTATCCCTGAGGTAGGAGAAGTGATAGAGCAGCCCCCCAGTACCCTGTCCTCCAGTATTCTCAAGACTGGGGAGAACAAGAGAGCCTGGGTCCAGGCAACACTCTCACTTTCTCCATCTCTCTTGCCAAGCCCTGGGTAGAAATTGAGGCTGAAGGTAAAGTTACCCACTTTATCATGGTTATGTTCTTTGCTTTGACCAATTACTCTGGCCCTGTTCGCTCCTTGACCCATCCGGTCATGGGCTATGGATGGAGAACTAAGGGATGTCTCCAGACATACCCCTTCCCCTGCCTAATTGAGAATCTGTTGTTTAAATACTCCTCCCTTATGCTGTCCTCTTGCCTTTCCCCCTTTTTGGGAGGGAACCTGATGGTGAAGTTGGGGAGCCAATTTTCTCTAGTTAAGCCTCCCATCTCCCTTTTCCCTCTGTGTGCCAGACCTCCCCATGTTCCCCCAGAAGTGTGGGAGACAATCTGGGATCAGGGAACTCCTGGGCAAGCTACTCTTGCCATCTCAGCTGTTGTTCACTTCCAAGACCCTAAAGTATTTTCCGATCACCGTATTTGTAGCCCCACTCAGGAGGCTTCTTTGTCCACTGCCTCAGGAGTGCTTAATTTCTTGGGAACTCAAGGCTATAGGGTCTCTTTGAACAAAGTCCAGATAGCATGCCAGTCTGTAAAGTTTCTGGGCCGTTAACTCCCTGTCCCAGTCACTAAGAATCAATTTTAAACTTTTCTAGGTATGGCTAGATTTTGTAGACTCTGGATACCTAGTAATAGTTTTATTGTTAAGCCCTTTTATGATGTTCCTCTGGGTCCTGACTCACTCCCTCAAGAGTGGGGCCCAGACCAGGCCAAAGCTTTTGTGATTTTAAAATCTAAATTGACCCCTGCTGCTAACCCAGTCCTTAGGACCTGACCCTAGCCTGGTTGCTTGTTTTTCAAAACAATTATACTCTGTAGCTGTTGGAAGGCTTGCAAGCCTCCTGGTTGTGGCTGCTTCAGTCATTCTAATTGAGGAAGTCTCTCCTTCAAAAGTGGGAAGATAACTCCCTAGCTAAACTGGGAAACTCATTAGACCACTCATACCCACAAGGCAACTCTCATCTCCACAAAGCCCCCCTTCCCAATATGACTTTCTCAGAAGTTTATGCCACCCCATTTATGCTTGCCATTTCTTTATGGGTCACTGTCTTTATATCAACACCTTGCTTCTCTGCAGGGGTATATTCCCTTACTTGAGAGACAAGCTCCAAGGCCACTAGACAAGTTAACACCCCTGTGGAGGGAGGGCTTGTAAGAGTTTTCACTGATCTTTTGACTAGTACTACCTGTGCAGATACCACTAGTAACAAGAATTTTGGGGAAGAGATGAAACTAAGTGCCAACACATGGCAAGACCCCAGAACTACTGTCTTGGTCACTCAATGTTTGACACCCTACAAGGACTTTGGGGTGTATACCTTTTGATTTTTAGCACTCCCTTTCTCCATTTTCAATGCCACACAGCCCACAGTCTCTAACTTAAGGGTAAAACGTGGATTTTGGGGAAATGTCCTCTGGTCTCTTAAAAAGTGAGCAGACTATCTTATGCCCTAGTATAACCTACAACATGAACATATTCTCTCTAATCTTACAGAGGCTATTCACAATTTGGCAAATGTGACAGCTTATGATCTCTGGGAAATCCAGCAATCTTTAGATTCCTTAGCAAAAGTAGTTCTAGATAATAGAATAGCTCTAAAGTACTTGCTTGCCTCCAGTGGGAGTGTATGTGCTTTAGCAAACACATCTTGTTGCATGTACGTCAACAGCTCTGGAAAGGTAGAGCTCTGCACTGAATGTATTTTGGAAAAGGCTATTTGGATGCAAGAAATTCACAATAACCTCAGTGCTTCAAAATCATCTTTTTCATGGGAGTCCTGTACTGGCCCTTATTCTTATTCCCCTACTGATTATATTTCTTTCTTTCTTTTTTTTTTTTTTTAGTGAGGCAATTGGGGTTAATTGACTTGTCCAGGGTCACACAGCTAGTACGTGTCAAGTGTTTGGCCTGAGGCCGGATTTGAACTCAGGTCCTCCTGACTTCAGGGCCGGTGCTCTATTCACTGTGCCACCTAGCTGCCCCTGATTATATTTCTCTTGTGTTTGTTTGGTCCACATTTACTAAATAGTCTTGCCAGATTCCTTTCTTCTAGGGTCAAAGCCATCAGTTTCCAGATGACTGTTCAGGCTGTATACCAATCTCTAGCCCACTGAACGTGGCATCAGTCAGGTTTTGAAGTCTGACCCTTTGGAACAGGACCCAGAGAGGCAGGGACAGCTCTACGCCCCTTGCCAGCAGGAAGCAGTTTCAGAAGCCGAGACCTTCACCCCTTACACCAAAAGAATTTGAGTCCCATTTGTTTGAGGGGGAAATGATGGGATATGGGCCCATCATTCAGTTTCAGAAGCCGAGACCTTTGCCCCTTTTTGCCAAAAAGAATTTGGCTTCCATTTGTCTACAGGCCCCAGAAAACCCTAAAACTTTTAGGTCCCTTAATGACTCCCCTTATCTTCCTTTGAAAGCCCTACCCCTACATTTTGATCTTATTGATGCCTTTCAAACTTCTTCCTTCTAGTTCCTCTCATTATCTGTTCCCATTTTCTATTCAATCTCTCAGACCTTCCAATCAAAATTCTCACCTAGACCTTTTCCCAGCTCCCGTCCCCCACCTTGACCACCCAAAGTAACTTTAGTGTATATAATATCCACCTTGTCCCCCATTCAAACGCTGAGCCTTTCTCATGCCCAAAAGGCTGAGACTTTCTTATGCCTGCTTATCCCTACGGGCATTACTAATGTTCAGATTCCTTAAGAGTCTGGCCTATATGATTTATCTCTAATAAACCTTTCCTCTGGCTGGAAGATTTGGGTTGAATTCATTCAGGCAGGGCCTGAATGGGCCCTTGGGGTTCCAGCACCCCAAACCTCTAGACCTCATCACTTTTTGGATTCCTCCTCCTCTTTGTCCTTTTAGGAAGCATATAAAACCATTGACTACTCTCTCCCTCTTGAAACTTGTTCCTCCTTTGGCTTTTGTGATGCAGAAACCAACGACAAGATCAGATAGCAGATTAAATATAGGGAATTAAAGAGATATTAAGAGTTAAAGATGACTTTAAAGTTTCTAGACTTGGAGACTGAAAGAAGGATAATGCCTCTAGCAGAAATAAAAGTGACCCTAGTGTCCAAACCAGAGATGGGGAAACTACAGCCTCAAGGCTGCATGTGACCTTCTAGGTCCTTGGGTGTGGCCTTTTCACTGAGTCCAAGTTTTATAGAACAAATCCTTTTATTAAGGAGATTTGTTCTATGAAGTTTGGATTCAAGTCAAAGGGCTACATTTGATGACCTAGGGGGCCACAGGTGGTTCCCCACCCCTGGTCCAAACCAAAATTGTGAAGTGATTTAATCGGGTATATTCATTTTGCTTATCATTGTTAGAAGGATACTTTGCTTCAAATGATACAATAACTAAGGCCAGAAAGCAAATTGCTCTGCCACCAAGCCAGCTTCTAAGCCTACAATGGGTTATAGACATTTTAGGGGAGAACCAGAAGAAGAAACAAAGGAGTGGGATAGAAAGTGCCTGCTTATGCTCAGGGATTTCCTCCTGTACCATGACACAATCAGGATTTTTCCTTCTTTTGCTAATGGAGGTAGGAGCCACTATATAGTGGTGAGTTTTATCTCTGTGCTTGGTTTGGAATTCAATCCAGTTGCATTCATTGAGACCCTGGGAAGATCATTACTACATCTATAATGGGAGAGCAGAGACCAATTCCCAATTTTTCAAAGATTCATGAGGTTAACAGCTATAGCAATAAGCCATCAAGATGCAGCACCTTTTGTGTGCATCCCACAGGCAAATTATTAATCCACCATATCCTGATTCCCTTGATCAACCAAGAGGGCAGACCTAAGCTAGATTTAGCACTGTCCATTCCTAAGGTTTTTGAAGGCAGTGAAGTGATTTGATTGAGGTCATGTATATTTGGAGTGTTGGCTGTTAAAATTTCTTTTTAATATCTCATTGCTTTTAAAATGTTCTTGTTCTCACTATAAAATGAAACCATCTGATAAATACTGACTGATTTAAAGGGAAGAAATTTAGTCATTAGGGACTTCGGAACATTGTAATAAATAATTTTGAACCCAAATCTGGGAAGTTTCTGGGAGGTGGCTGTTTGGGGATATTGTATCATGTGAAGAGCATCTGGATGCTGATTCATGTGAAGAAGAAACTGCACATTGCTACCCTCTGGAGGGAATTTACAGCTACTCTGGTAGATGCCATAAAGCTGTCTAACGTCTGGAAGTCCACAAATCCCAAGCCAGGAATGGAGATAAAATTCATAGCTGCATAGTTTCTTCTACTTCCTTTTTCAAAAGTCTGCAATGCAAGGTATAAAATAAAACTTTAATACCTCACAGCATAGAGAAGAATCCCCCAGCATCAGAAGCCATTTTATCCCCCTTTACTTCCTTTTTAATTCCTTTCCATATCTCTAGGCCAAGAAGGCCTGGGTGTGTGAGTAAACTGATGCAGTGTTATGAGCCCAATAATCTTGGGGTGTGGTTTGTTTTATGTTTTCTATTATACTAGAAAATCTCTGTGATAGAGAAAATTAAAGAGGATGAGCTCAATTTTGGACAGGCTAAGTTTGAGGTAATGGCAAGATATTCAAATGTCTGAAACGTAGTTGGAGATATAGGATTCTAGCATTTATGAAAGATCAAGTGTGGGTAGATTTGATTTAAGATATAGATTTGAGAGCTGTCTGCCTAGAGGGGCAGAGTAGAGTGCTGGACTTGAATCCAGGGAGACTTGGGTTTGAATACTGATTCTGACACTGCCTAGCTGTGTGTTCATGGACAAGTCGCTTAAGCTGTCTTAGCTTTCTGATTTTCTTCATCTGTAAGATGGGGAGGAAGATAAGATCTTAGTTCTAGAGCTAAGAGGGACCTTAGGACGTCCTCTAGGACACCTTCTGCATTTGACCTATTAGAGAATTTGAGACCTATAGAAGTGAGATGTGTTGCCGATGGTCATTCAGATAGTAAATGGCAAAGCCTGAACATCATTAGTACTTGCCTCCTAGTATTATTGTAAGGCTCACATGAGATAATATTTATGAAATACTTTGTAAGCCAAAAAGTGATATGTAAGTGCTCATTGTCGTTGCTGCAGAGATGAAGCCACAAAATGTAAAGGGCTCACCAAGGGAGTATTTTTAAAGAAATGGGAGCAACTCTCTCTTTCTCTCTCTCTCTCTCTGTTTCTTCTTTCTCATTGTTTCTCCCTTTGGTTCTAATTCTTCTTTACAACATGACTAATATGAAATATTATTATACTATTAATAATATTATTATATGAAATATTTAATATGAATGTGTATATAGAGCCTAAATCAGATTGCATGCCATCTTTGGGTAGAGGGAGGGGAGGGATAGGGAGAAAACTTGGAACTCAAAATCTTATGGAAGTGAATGTTGAAAACTAAAAATAAATAAAATTTTAAAAAAATTTTAAAAAGGGGAGCAGAAGATAAAGGACTGATGCTATTCTTTAGAACTGCTGATTCTTATAGCATATACCCATGATCAAATGAATACCCTGAACAGATTCTGCTTTCATTCTAGTATTACTAAAACACTTTGCACCAAATTTTTTTCCCCCAAACCCATCCCTTCAACATAATTTCATTTTCTTTCAAAGACACCAGCATCCTTCAAATCACCCAGGTTCACAACCTTGGTGTTCTTGACTCTTTCCTCTCTCTCATCCTCCATAGCCTATCACTTTCTAAGCCTTGTAAGGTCTTTCTCCATAACATCTCTTGAATACATTTCCTTCCCTCCATTCTACATCAGCCATGAATTTTACCAGATTAGTGCTAAATAAGCATACTTTGATAATAGAACTTTATCCTAATTTAGATTGAACTTTGAACTGAGAGAAAAAACTGAACTTCATTTGATAATGTAAGAAATCATTATTAGCTGGCTTATCAAAGTGTGTCCAGATTCAAATGGCTTGAAGAGCTAGAAGCCATTAAAACAGATGACTGAAGTCACTTTATTATTTTTTTAAACCATCACATAGATGGTCATAGGTTCTATAAATGAGTGTGTATCAAGTGAGAAGAAAATCAAAGTTGATACAGCCTCATTGAGGATCACAGGATTTTAGAGTGAAAAGATATCTAAGAGGTAATGATCATTCCAACTTCCTAATTTTAGAGATGAGAAAATTGAAACCCAGAGAGGTTAGGGAACTTGCCTGAGGTCACACAGAGAAAAGCAAGAGCATTTATTAAGTGTCTACTATGGGCCACGCACTACGGTGAGCACTTTACAGAGAGTATCTCACTCAGTTGATCCTCACAACAACCCTTGGAGGTGAGTGCTGTTATTATCCTAATTTTACAGTTGAGGAAACTAAAGCAAACAAGAGGTTATGTGACTTGCCCAGAGTACCATACCTAATCAGTGTCTGAGGCCATATTTGATTGGTCTTCTTGACTCCAAGCACAGAGCTCTGTCTACTGCACCACCAAACTGCCTTGGAGCTAAGTGTCAGAAGGTGACACTTAGGTCTTCTGATTTCATATTTAGAGCTCTTTCAAACTAGGCAGCCTAGTGTTCTTTCAAATTAGGCAACTAGTCCAATCAGGAATAGTGGGCTTTTAATTTAACCAAGATAAGTAACCAATCAAACCATTATATTATATGCTAGGTGCTACTGATAAAAAGATAAAAATGAAATAACCTCTGTTCTCAAGGAGTTTGCATTTGATTGGTGAATACATTGTGTGTATATCTATGTTTGTATATTTATGTATGTTGTATGTATGTGTACACATACATATATGTACCTGCATATATTTATACAGAATGTGCTACATTGAGAAGCATAGATTACATGAATATGTAGGTGATAGTCCTGTAGTATTCTGTCCGGGTATGACATGAACTAAAAGACTGCTGAGGTTATTTCCTGCTCTGAAATTTTGTGATATTATGATTCTAGTTCTATTCTTAGGGCCATTGCTGACTCAGGCTTTATTACTATGCTTTGTTTCAGGAAGGAACAGATAGGCATTTCTAAGCAATGACATTGGTTTCATCACAGCAGAACTGGTATGGCCAGACTTGGTGTCTCAGTAAAATTTATTGTGGGAACTAGCTTGTTAATATTAAGGAGAGAAGTTTCCAACTAATCCATTTGGTTGTTATCTTGTAGGCAATACTCATTTGCTCCAGCTTCTGACATGAAACTCAAGTCTGACTCTGATTGTTCATTTCAATTTCATTTTTTTTTACAAGTGCTAAGAGAAAGGAGTAGCAAAATAAATATTTCAATCTAGCAACTGAACCTGACCTGAAAAGAACCAGGGATAGATAGATGGACCAATAAGAAAGAGAGATCATTGAGGAGAATAACACCAACGTAAATGAGACCAGCCCTGGGACACCTTTTTCCTTGTCATCCCCTTTCCTCCTCCCAGTTCTTCAGGTTCAATCCTTGAACTCATAATCATATTTCCCCCTCTATCTCTTTCCCATTATCCATTTCTTCACATTCTCCCATAAACTCTGCTTTCATGTGAGAAATACAGATTATAAAGCTGTTGATCTAAGGTCATAAAAATAGACTTAATCCAGGTTGGGCAATCTGTAAAACAAACATTTAATCACATGTGTCTTGCCTGTAATTCCCTATAGATACTATAGATCAGGGATCTTAACCTGTGTTTTGAGAACTTAAAATTTTTTTTTAATAACTACATTTCAATATAATTGGTTTCCTTTGTAATCCTATGTATTTTATTTTGTGTGTTTAAGAACATGTTTTGAGAAGAGGCCTACAGGCTTTACCAGATTTCCCAAGGGGTCAATGACTCAAAAAAGATCAAGAACCTCTGCTCTAAACCATCATTATGGAGTTTGAAAAAGACAAGCTAGAGAGGAATAGCATTCCCAAGATCCATCTGCTGTTTCTTCTTCCCTTCTTCCAAAAAAAAAAAAAAAGCTGTTGGAAAAGTGCCTCATTATCTTCCAGAATAGTGCAGGCTTGCATAAGGTGAGGGCCCTGGTTTTCATGCTCTGCATTGCAGGAATTTACCCTGCCTGCTTTCTAGAGACAGCATACAGAAAAGCAGAAGAGATGAGCCCAATCTCTGTGGTCTTCAGAGGTTTTTTAATTTTTAATGTGCACTCCAAATGTGTTAGGCACATATGGAACTATTTAACAAATAGTTATTTAATGCAATGTATTTAACGAATATGTGATAGTCCCAAGATTAATATGTATCAGTAATAATAATGCCATCTCTCTAATCAGTTCTAAGTATTTTTTTTTTGGAGTAGCAATTCATTAATCCTCACAGTATGCCTGTCTTGAGGGGAAAAAAAGTTAGATTTGTATTCCCATTTTACAGATGAGAAAACCAAACCCCAAAGAAATAAAGGCACTTGCTCAGGGTAATACACGTTATAAGTGGTAAAGCCAGGATTTGAACACAGCTCCCACAGACTCCAAAACCTTTATTTTTTCTACTGTACTAAAATTCTGTTATTTATAAATATTATCCCAAATTACATAAAAATAAGTAAGAAACCAGGGTTATATCTTGTATTTCAAGTCTTAGTCCATGCTCTGACCAAAAATTTAGATGTTTTTAAAATAAAAAGAAAATAGATAGTAGGTTTGAAAAGAACTTTACATATGTGATTATCTCATTTGACTATTTGATTTTTAAGTTTAGTTTCAGAGAACCTAGAATGTGAGATCTGGAAGATCATTGAGTTCAGCCCTCTAATTTGAAGAATTTGAAAAAGTGAAGAAACTGAGGCTGAGAGTCATGAAGTACCTTGTTCAAGGTCACTGGCCTTGACCAACAAGGTCATTCTGTTTTTGGAGGTGATAATGCGGATGGTGATTATTTGTGTTTGTGTGAGTGTGTGTGTGTGTGTGTGACTGAATAGATAAATGAGTCTTATGCAATGGGGGACTTACTGGAGTTCCATATTTTATGGGGCTAAATTTAGGAAAACTCTTAACTTGCCCTTTTCTGGGCCTGAGCAACTATTTACCAGTACGCATTAAGGACTATGTTTTATTGAGTTGCTATCATGAATAAACTGAGGTTCAAGGAACTGACCTCTCCTTCATGTACTTTTTCATTTACACAAAAACAAGACATTTAAACACTTATTAACTTTATTGCCTCTAAAAACTGCCCTCGATCTTTTTATGATGACAAGAGGACCTGACTCTGCAGGGACATTCAATAGCGTGTCAGGTTACCACTGCACATTTGTTGTTAGGGTCCCTAATCACAAAATCTTCAACTTGAAAGAGCTCTCAGAGGTCACTTAATTTAACTTCCTACTCAATCTTTAGAGCATCCTTAATAAGCCTCTGCTTGAATATTTTTAGTTACAGGAATCTCAATGCCAAAGGCAACTAAGGTGAGTAGTGGATAGACTGCTGGACCTGAAATCAGAAAGATCCAGATTCAAATCTGGTCTCAGGCACCTACTCGCTGTGTGCTGGGCAAGTACTTAACTTCTGTCTGCCTCATTTTCTTCAACTGTAAAATAGGCTCACTAATAGCTCCTGCCTCCCAGAGTTGCTGTGAGGATCAAATGAGATATTTGTAAAGTGCTTGGCACATAGTAGACACTTAATAAATAATTGTCCTTTTCCCTTCATAATAAGACATTTTGGTGCAGCTCTCTTTGCCAGTAAATTTTTCTTTGTATAAAAGAGGTGAATCATGCAAAGAAAGTGATCAAATTAGTTTTTTCCCCCATACATAGCCTGATAATGGAGTACATAGGATGAAGGCCATTGTTAATTTTTGATCAAATTGAAAAAGTTCCTCAATCAGCCTGAGGAGGTTATAGGGCAACACACATTGGGTAAAGACTGATGGAATATACTCAAAACTCTTAGTGATTGAATGACTGAGGATCAGTTATATACCTTGTGGTCTGTAAAAAGCAAACTGCTCCCATTCTGCTCAAGTTCTCAACTCCTGAGGACTTGCTCTTCACCTTTTCCCCCATACCTTTCCCAGAATACAGCAAGGGAGGGAAGGATTTCCTACTTCTTCCAAACACAAATGGTAATGGTAGCTCATGGCAGAAGCGCATGGTCATAAGACACACACTTATATTCACTCAGAGAGGAGAAAATAATGATATTGTTTCCTAAACTCCAACTTTCTGTGTAGAGATGAGGAATTCTTAATTTCTTAGTGTTATTCCAGAATTTTGTCTTATAGCAAAGAAAGGACATTTAAAGGCCAGCACCAACTTTGGGAGTTGCCTCATGAGCCATTCCAAATTCAGAAGTTCTTGGGGGTTCCGGGCTCTGACTCTTTTAGAGAGAAAAGATTGCCTGATTAATCTTGGGTTTTTTGTTTTTGTTTTTGTTTTTTTTGGAGAGGAAGAGAATTCACATGGTTCCTGTGCAATATCCTGCTTATAATGCCACTCCAGGTAGAGATTCTTGTTCTTTTGAAGAGTATTGCAGTACTCTAGCTCAGGATTTCAGCAGAGCCAAAAGCTGGAGACAGTAGAGTGGAAACTAAGGCCCAGTAGATTCAGCAGGGCAACATCTGCCAGATGCTAGAGATCAAGGTTAGGAGCGTATTGAGATCAAGGTTAGGAGCGTATTGTGGAGACACAAAAAGCATCCATATGGTATCAGATACATGAGCTGCCCCTTTTCACACATGCCTTGGCAACATGTATTCTTTTTGAGTATGCCTCTCTCTTTGCCTTTTATGTACATCTGCTCTGCTGATGCCAAGTATATTTGTAGGAGAGTGCATCCCAGGTTTATGGGGGAGATGTTTTATGGCTAATTTTCTTACTATGCTGTTTCAGTTAATTACTTTATTTTAAACTAATTGTCAGTCAGTTAACAAACATTTATTAAGTGCCTACTCTGTGATGGCATTGTGTTAAGCACTAGGGATATGGAGAAAGGCAAAAGACGGTCCCTGTTCTCAAGAAGCTCACAGTCTAAGAAAGGAGACAATGTATGCACAAACTACATACAAACAAGTCATATGCAAGATAAATGGGAGATAATTAACAGAAAGAAGACACTAGAATTAAGGAGTATTAGAAAGGACTTCTTGTAGAAGGTGAGATTTTAGCTGGAACTTGAAAGAAGCCAGGGAAACCAAAAGGCAAAGATGAGGGATGAGAGAATTCTGGGACTGGAGGACAACCAGTGAAAATGTGTGGAGTTGGAAGATGGAGTGTTTTGTGTGTTGTGTGGAACAATAAGGAGGCCAGTTTTACTGGATTCACAGGAGTGTGAGCAACATATAATTGTATCCTTTGGCTATATTGAAAGGTAAACATACTGCCAGGATTTTATGAGTAATAATTTTAGACCTGTAGGACTCAAAGAATACTTTGAACCTGAGGTCACCTTTGTCTGGGGGACCTATCTTGTGGGTTGGGGAGTGCCTCAGGTGCTATACTTCTTTTGATTGCTTACTCTGAAAGAGGTGAAGTGGGAAAGATAAAGAGCACGTCCTCCGGAAGCTGAAAGCTTGATCAATAGGACAAGTTTGCTTCTATAGATCATAAGCAATATGACTGATCCTCCCTTAACCAGTCACTAGAAGTTCTCTGTGTGTTATCATTTGCCTTCATCCAGTCCCCAATACTTTATAACTTCATCTGATTGACTGATGAATTTTTTTTTTCAATTTGTTCAGCAATTAATAATGTCCCACATCTTGTTATGTCATCACGTTGTATTGGAAACCCCTATATTTGTTTTTTTACCCTATGGCAAATGCATTCTAATTTCTTAAAATTTTATTTTAGACTCAAACACTAGAACACAAATACAGAATAGAGAAAAGAAAAAAATATCATAAACTTAAATATTGGAACTTAAATGCAAAGTAAGAAAAGGAAAAAAAAGCATGTCATGAGCATAGCAGAACATAAAAGAGAATTCAAAGTATGTGACAATAAATTTTCATTTCCAGAAAGCCTGTATGATAAATACTACATGTTGTGTCGAGAGCTATTCATCTTTTCTTTGCTTCCTTGTAAGTTTTCTTTTGTTCCCTGCTGTGCACTTTTTACTTTGTTCTTTTTTCGCCCTTCTTCTCCTCCCCTCTCCAAGAAGACTACAATTAAGTGCAGATATATTTCTATATAGATATAGATATGTACATACACATATACATATAGACATATATAGACATATACTTTCCCTAACAAATTCTACTCCTGATCTTCTTTTTTTATGTTGGTACTTATCTCTTGTTTCCTATCCCTCCTGACTCCTTTATTTTACTTCTACCACTACTTTGCCCTCCTATTACTTAGCCTACACTCCTCCAAGGATCCTTCCCCTATCCTCCCATTCCCATAAATAGAAACACCCTTCTATAGCCTCCATAACCTGTTCCCTCACCCTCCCCTCTAGAGATCCTTCCCTTGTCCTCTCCCCCATCCCTATCCCAATACTGTTTCATTTCTTCTGAATTTAGAAGACTTTTATATTCTTCTAGATATTTATATGTATTGTTCCCTCTTAAACCTATTCCCTAAGCTAGTAGGTTACCAGAACTGCCAGCCCACCTCCGCCATCTAATTCCTCCATATCAATTCTTCCTCTTGCACCTCATTTGTATAAAATAATTTCTCTTTTTAGTTCCTAAATGGTTTTACTTTTTGACGTCGTAGCATACTCAGGTCTACCCCAATCTTTCTTACAAACTACCCAATTACTAATGACAACCTTAGACATATATTTTACATTTTACATATATAAAAAGTAAATGGTCTGTCCTTATTGAATCCGTTGTAATCAGTCTTTGGTATGTACCTTATGTTCCTCTTGGCTCTTATATGTCAAATCTATTAAGTTCAGTTTTTTCTTTAACAAAGTCTTGAAAGTCTGACAGTTGACCAAATGTCCATTTTTTAAAATTCAGGATTATGCTTAACTTTGCTGGGTATGATATTTTTGGTCAGAGCCCCTGTTCTTTTGCTCTTCAATATATAGTGTTCCAAGACTTGCGGTCCTTTAGTGTTTCTGCTGCTAGGTCTTGTGTGGTTCTAATTGTAGCAACATCATATTTAAATTGATTTTTTCTTGTTGCTTTTAATATTTCATCCTTGAGTTGAGGGTTTTGGAATTTGACTGTAATATTCCTATGAGTTTTCCTCATAGGATCTCTTTCAAGTAGTGATAGATGGATTTTTTTCCCTATTTCTACTTTCCCCCTCCTTGTTCCAATGCTTCAGGATAATTTTCTTTAATTATTTCTTGTATTATTGTATCAAGATTCTTTTTTTTTTTGATCATGGCTTTCAGCTAGTCTAATTATTCTTATGTTTTCTCTTCTTGATCTGTTCTCCAGATTAGTTGTTTTTCTTATAAGATGTTTCACTTTCTCTTCTATTTTTTCATTCTTCATATTTTGTTTCATTATTTCTTGATCTCTTATAACTTCACTAGCTTTACCTTGCCCATATTTTCAAGGTGTTATTTTCTTCCTTAAGATTCTGGATCTCCTCCATAGGACAGCTTATTAAAATCTAATTCCTACCCATCCTTCCAAGTCCAGCTGCAATCCCATCTACTCTGTAAAGCCTTCCCTGGCCACCCCTGCCTAAAGTCAGCCTTTCTTCCTCTAAATTCTTATTGAATGGATTTTCTGTATAATGGATGCATTGCCTAGTGACACTTCTCCTATCACAGTTTAGACTTATTATTTAAATCTTTTGTTGTTGTTATAATTTAACTTTTCATCTTCTTATGAACTTGTCTCCTCACCTAGATTATAAACTTATTGAGGACAGGGTTTGGGTTTTACTAAGTTTTGTTTACTCCTTACCACCCCCTCCTTAGTGTTTTATAGCTAGGGGATAGAGAACTGAAGTCAAAAAGACCTGAGTTCAAATGTGAACTCAGATTCTGTGTGACCTTGGGCAAATCACTTAATCATTACCTGCCTCAGTTTCCTCATTTGTAAATTGGGGATCATAACAGCATCTACCTTGAAGGGTTATTGTGAGGATCTAATGAGATAATATTTGTAAAGTGCTTTGCATAGTCCCAGGCCCATAGTATGTGCTATGTAAATGTTGGCTATTATTCTTATTATAAATAAAGATTTGCTGGTTTGACTTGAAAAAAAAAAGATTCTGGATCTCCTTTTCTTATTGGTTGATTTTCTTTTCATAATCATCTTGTTTTTCTTGGATTTTTTTTTTTTTAGTTTTTCCTCCATCTCTCTTATTTGATTTTTAATGTCTTTTTTAAGTTCTTCTATGAATTCTTGTTGGGCAGGTGACCATTTGATGTTACTCTTTGGGGTAAGAGAGGGTTTCTTTGTTTCAGTATCCTCCTCTGAAGATGAACCTCAGTCTTCTCTATTCCCACAATAACTTTCTGTGGTAGTGATGAGGTCTAGAAGTCAGGGGTCCTGGAATCCCAAAATCATGACACATGGGTCCTGCCGGAAAGAATTTGACCCAAGCCTTCTTTCAGCCAAAAACAAAGTTTACTAAGATTTGCCATATTAGCCAGACTCTTAAGGAATCTGAGCATCTGTGGGCTATTGGCTAGATTGTGAAAATCTGAGCAATAGCTAGATTATAAGCGTCCAAGCATCTTAATGGAGACAAGATGGACCTTATATGCAGAAAGACTATGGGAGGGATCTAGGAGTGGCCAAGTAGTCTATGAGGTAATAGAAGTCCAGGGGTGGCCAAGGGAGAATGGAGCCTAGATAGGATTAAGGGTGAGAAGTGGCCTGGGGCAGACAATGGAGGGCTAGGCCAGGTCAAGGATGGCAGAATTGGGGAATTGGGTGTAGCCAAAATGAAAGACCAATTGATGGGATTATAGCCTCAGGTGAACACCACAGATTTGGCCATGTGGGAAAGTCCAGGGTTTTTCCTTTTTGGGGTCCAGATCCCATCCTCATCAGTAGGATTCCTCCTCCTTTGCCTCTGCATTTTTTTTTTTTTGTAGTTAATACCTTAATTTTGGTAATCACCTCTAGCCCTGGGGTGTGGGGGAGGGTGCGACTTGCCCCAGATCTTCAGTTCTCCCCTCTACCCTGGAACCAAAGCCAAACCTCCAGCCTCCTGTATGTGCCCACAGCCAGGGGCATTCCACCACACTGCTTCTGTACTCACGCACTCGTGTGTGTGTGTGTGTGTGTGTGTGTGTGTGTGTGTGTGTGTGTGTG